>NC_080426.1:27502566-27802566 GCF_029873635.1 Malania oleifera | reverse complement strand
AAAATTTTACTAATTTTGACAAAATTTGACATTTATTATTATAAAGTAATAGGTAATTCGATAAATTATTTTAATATAGACTTTTTAGAATATTTCCATGACTCTCTAGCTTTTTAAAAAGGATAAATAAATTTATTAATTTTAATTTAGATCCTTAAAACATTTCCATAATTTTTCTTTTTTTTTAAGAAGTTATAATCCCTTATGAAATTCATACTCATATTTGATATGAGAATATAATTAGTGTCTTTTACAGGTGGTTAGAGTATGGTAAACAAACTATCATATAACACACATGCGTGTCGTTAGGATTACAAATGAGTCGATCCATTTACGAGCTATTTAGTGATCGACCTAATAATAGCACATTCAAACTTATTTGTCAAGATTTGTGTGTCAAACTCAATCTTAGATTTTAAATTCGAACAGCAAACAACTTAAGTTTGAGATTGATGATACTCGATTTACTAAATTTGCGAGTTAACTCGTTTAATTGGTGCTTAACTTGAATTATTTAAAACTCAAATAATAGGTTTTTTTAATATGTAACGATCCAAATAATAATAATAATAATTAAAAAAATTATTATTATTAATTAATTAATTATTATTAAGAAAATTAATTAAATTAAAAAATTTGAGGATTTTGGGTATATATATATATATATATGTATATTTAATTACATATAAGGATAAATTTTATATATATATATATATGTATATATATATATATATAAATGTATATATAAAGTTATTATATAATAAAGTTTAAAGGGTACAGGAAAGAAAGAAAAAAAAAAAACTTAATTCTTAAGTTTCCTGCAGCAAGCAAGAAGAGGAGGAGAAAGAAAGATAAAAAGGGGATTCACGCAGAATAAGGAAAGAAAGGAAAAAAAAAAAAAAAATTTCTCTCAGCTCACGTTCACTACTTCTCTTATTCCTACGATTTCGCGGCGGATTCTCGCCCAATTGAAAATCTGAAAATACCACCGAACTCCATTCTACGTCACCGACATATCTACCGAAGTAGATTTGTCGTAGAAGTAACGTGAGCATATCTCCTAGGGTAAGTCAAATTCTTATTCTTATCTTAATTTTTCTTAAATTTTAAACCAAATGGGTGATCGGACACTGCTACAAGAATCTACGGATGATTCTCTACAAATCTAACGTAGCGAATTTCTCGTGGAATCGTCGTAGAAATAACCTCAAAATTAGGATAAATGAGTTATTTAGAAATTAATTGTTATTTAATTATTGTAAATTAGGAAAGGTTAAAATAATATTTTATTGAAGTTGATTTGATTGAATCAGGGTTCGAGTGAATGCTGCGGGTATAATCTTGGGAGCCCTGCAGGCGTGGTTCAGGAAATCAAGTAAGGGGGAATAAAATTATATCAGTATTTTATTAAGGTGAACCAGTTATTTACGAGCATATGAAATTTATTATTTATCTATATGATTTTCAGAATAACCTGATTACTGGAAAAATAACGATTTTTGTTTAAAATTTATATTTGGGATAATTACATATGATATTAAATTCGTGTGACATGAGAATAATTTTTCCTAATAAATTGAATATAAATTGTTGTGATATTTGGGTTTGCATGTGGGGATGTTTGGAATGATTATGATATGATGAATAAATTGTTATATTTTACTTATGTGTGGAAATGTATTGATATGTTAGGATACTGTGTGGGAAATGAATTGATCTGTTGGAATCCTGTGTGGAAATGCATTGATACGTCTGTGTGAACTAACTGGTGTGGTTATTCATATGCATCTCAATATAACGTTGGCACGAGGAGACTTTTATATTGCCTAGATATAAATCATGATATGACGTTGGCAGGTTGAGGAGCTCGTCATACTGTAATTTATATGGGGTAGGACATTGACAAGTCAAGGAGCTTGTTCTACTGATGTATGACAGGTAGGTCATGGGGGTTGGATACTGGTGAATAGTGATGCCTGTGTGGGTCACGTGTCGCTAGAGTGGTGCCTGTGTGGGCCACATGTCGCGGAAGCTGGAGTGGTGCCTGTGTGGGCCACGTTATATCCTGTGTGGATAATGGCGCCTGTGTGGACCATGTTATGTACCCTGTGTGGGTAGTGGTACCTGTGTGGGCCACGTTATATCCTGTGTGGATAATGGCACCTATGTGGGCCATGTTATGCATCATGTGTGGATAGTGGCACCTGTGTGGGTCATGTTATGTACCCTGTGTGGGTAGTAGTGTCTGTGTGGGTCACGTGTAGATAAGAAGTACGTAAGTGTCTGTGTGAGCCACGTACTGACATGTACGTAGTTGCTCTGTGTGGACCACGTACTGAGGACATTGGAATATGAAGTATGAGACGTATGATTCCTGTGTGGATGTGTTGTGCGCATGTGAATTTAATTATAACATAAAAATAATGATATAACATATTGTGAATGCATGTGTGTGCATGCGACGAGGTAAACATACCACCGAGGGCTTGCTGAGAAAGGCGAGTGCTCTGTTAGGTAGTTTCTTGGTATCAGTACAAAGGGATGCTACTTGTATGGGCGAGTAGACATCCCGATTCCCAGGAGCCTTCGCCTTTAAAATAATATGTGTATACTAGCGGCGAGGTAATTCTTCACTTGAAGACTTACTGAGTAAGGTGAGTGCTCTGGTAGGTAGTTTTTAGTACTAAAGCAGAGGGAAGCTACTTGTATGGGCGAGTAATCTTCCGTATCCTCGGGAACTTTCGCCTGCATAAAAATTATATACTTATGCATACTGGATGTGTGTATGATATTAGATGTTGGAGATGTTATTAATGGTACATTTTCTCAATTGTTATGGATACTATATGAGAAGCAGTTTATTTTGATATGTAAATATTAAAACTCATTTGTCACACACTATTATAATTTATTCCACCCTTACTGAGAAGTGTCCCACTCTAGTGGATTAACAACTTTTCAGGTTCTTCTGGAGATCAGGTTTGAAGGCCTAGATTGGGATTGTGTATTTGGTGGTTTCTTTTTGGGGTATTGTGAGATACTGGTATATGTATATATAGATATATTTGTACAGGATTATGTTTTAAATGCTGGTTGTGGATATGGATATCTGGATATTGTAATGTTCGTTTTTGAGTTGTTATATAGAACTATGGTATTTGTTGAGGTTATTTATTTATGTTCTGCTACGTGCATGTTAATTATGGTATCAGATACAGGTGATTGGAACACGTGGCACCCGAGCCCCACTTGGTGGGTTTCGGGGCGTCACATAATAGGTTTAAGTATTAACTAGCGAAGTAAATTTTTTATTTTTAGTATATTGGCTCAAAAACAAATTTATCTATTTTATTGTTAGGATACTCATTAATTAATATTTTAGAGTTTATTTTAAATTGACATTATTTTATACATGTTATTTAAAAATATTTTCTCTTTAATTGTCACTAATCACATTATTTCATTATTTTTAAAAAAAATTAATGACATAAGATAGTAAAACACAAATTAAAATGTTAATTTTATGTTATAAATGGACATAGTCATTTGTTTGTTTTAAAATTCATTAGTATATAAATTTTAATAAGGTTAGCCTTGACTCATTTCAGCTCGTTTTAAGTTTAATTAGTAAAAAAGTTGAACATAAATAAGGTTAAGTTTGACTCGTTTACCAAGCAAGTCCAACTCGAACTCGGTTTTAAAGGCTTATTTATTAAACTAGACAAGCCAGAATACTCTACAGTTTAGCTAACTACAACCTTATGTATTGTCCCTTCTTGACTCTTATATTACCATGAGACTTACGTTTCCTCGAAGTTTTATTCTATTTTATTTTTTAAGTTAACATCGAAAGGGCTATTTATGCTACAAAGAATTACAAAATTGTACTTTTTATTTTGGAAAATCAAATTTGGGAGCATAAATTAGTTATTTTCGACTTAACTTGCAGCAATGGTTGGTTGGTTTTGGTTATGAATTTGCAGCAATTGCTTGCAATTTTTTGGGTTTTAATTTGAAGCAAATGTTGGCTGTTATTGGTTTTTAATTTAATAATAATAGCTATCCATTTTATTGCATAATTAACAACTTTTTTTATAAGAATCGACAAACACCATTAAAGGATCCATTGCAAGTTCTAGATGGGCCAATCACAAGGTTAAGAGCTAAAAACATTCATGAAACAATGCAAGGATTGGTGCAATCCATTTGCGCTGAGTTTTCAAATTTATCAAACAAGATCCCATCATTCAAGATGGACTTGAACGAAGAAGAATTAGCTTTAATCCTTATTGTTATTACCGGAGGAGCCTATGGGTAGGCTTGATACACATGAGTGAACACCAACTTGACCAAAAAACTTAAGCTTATTGGGTCTTGGGCTCAACCGTGTATATAAGCCCCCATCATCCATTCTAACTTTCTAATGTGGGACAAGCTTACAAGTGGAATTCTCAACAATTTTCCCTCACTTGTGAGTTCCAACTTCTCCCCCTTGAACGGAAATCATTTCCCTTATGGGAGTAAGCCCAATTCCCCAACAATTGCTCAAGTGGGCCTTACCACTAGCGCCTTACGTGCCTCAAATTACATTTCACATGCCTCTAAACCAATCCTACCTCCCACGTCTTGACCCTATTTGAATCCATCCCAGGGCTAAATGATCCTTATTGGCCTTGGTCACACACTTGGTCCTCCAACTATTAGCACATCTGGAGAATTAGTTTCATATCTCGACTTTAATGATGTCGCTCGCCCAGAGTTACGAACTGTCGGCTCTGATACCACTTGTTAAGACCGGAAGAGCCTATGGATAGGTTTGATACACATTGGTGAACACCAATTTGACCCAAAAGTTTAAGTCTATTGGATCATTGACCCAACCATGTATATAAGCACCCATCATCCACTCTATTTTCCAATGTGGGACAAGCTCACAAGTGGAATTCTCAATACATATGATATAAGCTACAAAGTGAGGCAACATAGCCTAGTGGTTTAGTATAGACTTTTTATTTCAATAAGTATAGGCGTGTGGGCTGGTTTTTATGGATGTAGATGTTTGAATTTGAATTTAAATTTAAATTTGGATTTTAATTGAATTTGAATTTAAATGGAGGGGTTTATAAATAAACTTGCAGTCACATTAAACATTGAATAAAAATGTGAGATTTTGTTCCTTCTAGAACTTATGAATTTATCAAGGATTCTTCCTTTTGGCGTTCAAATTTTATAATTTTAGTTCATGATTTAATTATAATCATTGGGTCGAGACTTGTTACTTTATACCCTTGGTTCGTGATTCAATTATAATAATTGGATCAAAATTTGTTACTTCATACCTTCAATTCGCGTTTCATTTGTAAACGTTAGGTCGGGCTTTTCTATCAAAATCTGAATTTCAGCTTTCTTGCGCAAGTATTCCAATATTGATTATTAGGTCTCAACGCGTGTCGATTGAGATTCACATTAATTTTTAATTTTTATTTTTTGTCATTTAAAATAATGAATTAAATATGCACCTTACATCTTCTTGTAATGCCCCATATGGTTTTAGAAAATAATTTTTTTTTCTAATTCATTTTTCTAAAAAATTACAAAGTAAACTAACTTTTCATTTCTACAGTATTTGTATAAAATAAATGAATAACAAAAATATGCTTTGCCACAATTTATTTGTGAAACAGTTTTATTTTCATTTCTAATTTCAAATAATTACAAACATGACACTTTATTTTCTAATTCTTTACATTAATGTTGAAAAATTGGTAAATATATTTTCATTATTTTTTTAGATTTTATACTCTTACTTTGCATCTGTACGGAATTTAGATCTTAAACTTTAATTTGTGTGAATTACATATAAATTTTTTTTTAAATACACAAAAATCCAAATTCAAATCCCAAGATTCATGATTATAAGTATTATCTTTATATATAATTTTGAAAATTGAAAATTAAGTTGCCTTTTTTGTTATTATTTTAAAATTTTAAAAAAATAAAAGCTATTTTTGACCCATTCAAACAAACTCTTTATTTTCTGCATTTTTAAGGAATATTGAACAATATAAAAATAAGCAATATTTTTATTGCTTGAATCTAAGTCCAAACCTGTAAAATTCACTCATGAAAAAACTCTCTTCTCCTCGCACTTCTCTTTCCCATTTAATGAATGCAAGAGATGGTATGGATTTAAATGAATAAAAGGTGAATTAAGGGGGAAGTTTGGATGAAGGATTTTGGTTGAGAAAAAGAAAGAAAAGAAAAATAAAAAGGAAGTTCGATTTTCATTATATTTTTTCTCTATACCAATTACCAAATACTAATAAAAATGAATTTTTTTAAAAAAATAATTAAAAATTAAGAAAAATAATATTTAAATGATTCTTAAAATTATATTTTTATTTATTGATTTGATATATTTTTTGTTTTTATTTTTTATTTTTCACGTTCCCTTATAACCAAAGATAAAAAAAGTGGACACGTAATGGTTGATTTTACGCATTTATTA
Source organism: Malania oleifera (assembly GCF_029873635.1). Lineage (NCBI taxonomy): Eukaryota > Viridiplantae > Streptophyta > Magnoliopsida > Santalales > Ximeniaceae > Malania > Malania oleifera. The sequence goes on along the minus strand of NC_080426.1, from coordinate 27,796,058 downwards.
CATGATCTTTTAGACAACTCTCCACTTAATCGCCTGGGTGACACGTAATTTACCATATTTAAGTGATTTTTTTTAAAAAAAAATTGACTATCTTAACTAAATGATCACAATAATTTAACTTTATTTTTATTTATTAGGATTCATTCTATCTTCCTTTTTCTTGAACTTTTCTAATGGCTACCATAGTTAGGTTAAGAGATAATTGAACATGCCATGACGTCGTTAGGATTTTATATAGGCCTTTATGACCCTGACCTATAAATGGACCTTTATGAGCTTCTAAAATACTTTCATTGTGACCAATGCCCCAGTTGGTTTTTAACTGATTACAAAGTATTATAACCTTTTTTTTTCTTTGATAGTCCTTGAAATATTTTTTATTCTTTTTCTCATGCCATGCTTTGAGAATTTTTCAAGAAACTAGGAAATCCAATATTTTGGAGAAATCATATGAGATTAATTATCAAGTGGAAAATCCTATTTTTTGGAAAAGTCATGAGAAAATTAATTTTTTTTCAGAGTGAGAAATCTAATTGTTGGGAATTTTTCAAGAAAATGGGAAATCCAATGTTTGGGAAAACCACATAGAAAGTAATTTTCAAAATTGAAAATTTCAATATTTTAGAAAAATCACGAGAAAATTAATTTTCAAAACTAGTGGAAAAACCACAAGTAAATTACACACATATAATAACTTAACAGTTTTTAAAAGAAGAGAAAGGTAAATTCACACCTAAACACAATTTTTCCTAAATAACATAACTTTACACAATGAAAATTTGCTCTGTATTTGCTTAGTGAGATAATAATATTTACTCCTGCGTCAGTGCAAAATAGGATAAGGACACTCCCCTAATGTTTAATAAAAAGACACAGACCTTCCTTAAAATTTCAAAAATCTTAAAAATTTTGCTCAAAGCAGAAATATGATTAGTGGTAGGGGGAATCACCTCAGAGAGTTTTCTACTTGACATCCCAGAAACATTCAAATATATTTGTTATAAATACAATTCAATCCTTAATACTAACTATTTCATTATGCACCAACAACATTCTTTCCCAATATTTTGATAAATATTGTATTTAATAGCATGTGAATGTTCCCAATATTTTAATCAATGCACTTGTCATTGTCATGATCATTTATTAATATCAATTTTCAATTACTTTTCATACTACTTTTTTAGCGCATGCTTCAAGTTACAAAGTAACTTCTTTAATTCACAACTCTATAATACTTTTGGGTCGATTCATTTACCAACACAAGATACAGTCACCAATATTCATAAATTATATAATATTAAAATAAAATACATTTGCACGCACATAGAAGAAAGTTCAATTTTCTTCATTTAATGGTTAAGGAATTCATTTGGATAAAGAATTTTGTTTGTGAAAATGAAAAAAATAAAGAATAAAACTCATTTTATTCTCTCTATATTAAATAATATTTAGAATAATTTTTATTCTAACATAATACAAATTAAGAAAAATAAAATATTAATAATGTATGAAATTGAAATTTTGATTTGATATGTATATATAAATATATATTTTATTTTATTTTATCACTTTCTTTAATAATCAACCATATAAACATGAATTTTTGTAACATGACAGAGAAAGCTTTTAAATAAAAATATAATGTTACGAGAAATTAGCAATGAATAAATTAAATGAATTGTTTGTATAATGTTGTTCTATAACAATAGAGGGAATTTTGGTAATTCACCGATAGAGCTCAATTTCGGTTATTAAGCATTTAAAAAACAATTAAATATAATAAAAATGATTTTTTTTTCTTAAACAAAATTCTTAATTTAAAACAAACCCAAACAAATAAATTGAAAAGGGCGTTGACGTCCTTTCCTATTTCTTTTCTTATTTTTCGATTGGGATCCAATTCAAAAACACCGGTATGAGGTTTCAAAGCCGATAAAAAGATTTGTCTACTTGGAGAGGCAAGTGTAAATTGATGTTGGGGAAGGGGAAGACCACAAAATTGAGGATGCAAAGGCAAAGAAAATTACTAAAAAATATTCTTACTAATGGCTTGTTTTGAATTCAAAAAATATTAAGAAAAAGAAAAAATATATATATCACAAAATTCACATTTGCTTGTTTAATCATCAAGGAAAATTGAGAAAAATAAATAAAAAAAATATACTAAATTTATAAACAAATATTTAATTTTACATTGCGCCATATGAAGAGTGGCATGAGCAAGATCCTTGGTCCAACAGATACGGATCAATACATGCTACAAACACAATGCTTGATATTTATAGAAATTCATGATTTTAATGTGGGAGGGGCAAGAAAAAACATTGCACCTGCACAAGGGGGAAACAAAAAAAAAAACATTGCACCTGCACAAGGTCATACTTCTGTTCAATCCCTTATACATTAGTAAGTGAAGTAATGAAGGCAAAATGGAAATGTATGATTAAGAAAGACAAGACATACATTTCACCTCTTTTAAAGTATGTATCTCACTGGCCACCCTCCAGTTTGATCCTCACAAGACCTGCACACATGCATGCACGCACACCCACATACGCAAAAACAAAAATCCAACGAGCACATAGATTGCTAAATCGACATAGAGACGAGGGGCTCACCAGGCTCATAATTTAAATATGTAATCATATTTTCTATAGCATTTGAGGGGAAACCAGTAATACATGAGAAAATTCAATCAGTACTCCCTAAAAGAGTGAAGAGGGGGCATTAACACAAATCGTAACAAAGAATATCACAGTAGCAAAATTCATAAGCTCTTGAAAATGATCCTATGAATGCAAAGTAGAACTCATTTCTGATGCTGACAAACAACTAGAACTCATCTGTGATTCAGAGTACAAATACAATATAGCTTCACGTCCATGACGTCCTAATTTCCACCAAGATATATGCAAGTGTGAAGTGATGCTCAATCATTGTCTGAGACATCATATCAATAGCCTCTGTTAAAATGTTAAAAACCTATATCTAGAATCCGTAATCATAATGCAGCTCTTGACAAGATCTGCATTCTAGACCTAGGTTATTCTGTCCAACATGGGATAAGAAATAAACATTCCTTGCGAAATTTAGGAATAGTCCTTTCTAGTCTATTCATGGTTATGCATTAATAAAATTTTTTGTATTGCAATGTTCTTCATGATAGTAACACTTTTTATGTAAATTATCAAATTCTTCTATTATAACCACTCTATTTGTAAAATAGACATTCTGCAAACCAAACATGACATGAGGTTTTTCAATGAACCAAGATAACACAATAAAATGTTCCACAGCAACCAGCTGATCTCAGAAGACGATTCTATTCAAGGCTCCACATTAGCAAAACAGAGTTCTTTAGTGAGCACAAAAACCAGCCAGTTTGTAAGCAGAATCCACAGAATGCCCTTTCAAGTAGGCCCTTCCAAAGATTTTTGGTAAGAGGTAATTTATGCGAATAAAACAACCAACCGACCAAGTCCATGTTTATTGTGTTAAAGAAAATCAAGCTCATCTTCCAACCATCCAGTAACCAGTATTCATACTATGCATGCATTAATCTTTTACCTACTTCAGATTGCACCAAATCTATTAATCTGAAACCTCACTAACATGCGTGCTCACAAACATACATACTTGCATTCACCACCTTCTGCTTTCAGTCAAGATGCATTACATTCTAACCTGATTTCAATATATATGCACCAAACCTAATTTCAACCTAGTTTCCAAACAACATCTTCATGTTTTTCACTCAAATTCATATATACATGCACTCTGCCAGTATAGCACCAAGCATCCTAAATATCAGTACACAGCCGGTCCCAAGCTTGGGTAAAGGAGTAGGATTGTGTTAGGTAGCTGATAGTCAGTGTAAAACTTGACAGATCATTATGGCATGAATCTTTAGCAAATGTTCAATGGGGCATCCCTTTGACTAATGCATTATACTTGCATAACCCTAGTGCAGCCAAAAATGGGCTAGGGTGGGCTAGGTTGGGTCATTATGGCCAAGACAAGGTTAAGAAGTTAGTGCAAGAAACTAGGATTAGATTAGCAACACTTATAGAAAATGCATGGAGATAGTTAACACAATAATTAAAAGAAATATTAAAGTAATCAGCCTTTAAGAGACAAAGTGGATAAAAGAGAAAGTTAGAGAAATTGACAAATCAAGGTTTAAGCTTTGGCACATTGGAAAAGGAAAACATAAAAATGGGCAGGTATCATTGTATACAAAGATCTGAAAGGAGTGATAAATGTAGAGACAATCATAAAAATCAAGAAATCTTTAGGCCAAAAGATAACAAGTGTCATTAATGCATATGCTCCCCAACTAGGCTTGTTGAAAAACTTAAAAAGCAATTTTGTGAGGGACTTATTTTTCCATGTCATACAATATTAGATTTGGATGGACACATTGGAAAGGATAGTAAAAGTATTGAGAAGATACATTGAGGTCATGACTATGGAGTTAAAAATGAGCCCAATGATATGAATTTAGATTTTGCCATGTCATACGATCTTGTTATAATGAATACTTGCTTTAAGAAAAGAGAATAACACTTAATAACCTTCAAGAGTAGACAAAATAAAAGCCAAATAGATTTATTTCTAAACTAGAAGAAAGTTTTGACTACACAACATTGACTTTTAATAATTAGATATATCCATTAAAAAATGGAAAAGAAAGAACAACATAAATAAATGCAAGACTCGGTGGTGGAATCTAATGGGAGAAAGTATAATAAAATTAAAAGATAAAATTATCAAAGGGGGTGAGTGGACAATAGTGGGTAAGATAGATGTGAACACCTAGTGGAAGAGGATGGCTAGCTTTATTACAAAGACAGCAAAAGAGATTTTAGGTGAATCTAGAAGCAGATTCTCAAGCAATAAAGAAAGTTGATGGCAGAATGAAGGTGTTCGAAAAGTCTTAAAAACAAAAATAAATTGGTATAAAACGTGGCAAAACTATAGTAACATAGAAAACCTTGAAAAATATAAAGAGGCAAAAAAAGATGCAAAAAATACAATTAATGAAACTAAAAAGAGCTGCATTTATATGCTAAACTAGACACAAAAGAAAGGGAAAGAGACATATTTATAAACTTGCTAGAGCTAGAAAAAGACAATGCAAGGATTTAGGTAATGTAAAATGTATAAAGGATGAGAATAATAATGTATTGGTTAAAGAAGATATAAAAGAGAGGGGACGAAGATACTTTAGTGTGTTATTTATGAAAACCAAATTGAAAGCTTAAACTTAGAAGTGACAAATGAAGAAAAGAATAAAAATATGAAATTTATTCGCAACATTAGCCACTAAAGTTAAAATAGCTTTTAAAAAGATGAAAAATAGGAAATCAATAGAACTAGATAACATCCCAATTGAAGTTTGCAAATGTCTAAAGGATAATGGAAGCATATAGCTAACTATAAAAAAAATAATTCAAATGAATGGAGGAAAAGCACGTTAAAACCTATATACAAAAATTAAGGTGATATTCAAAATTATAATAACTACTGCAAAATTATACTTATGAGTCATACAATGAAATTTTGGTTAAGGTTAATTTAGCAAAAAATAATATTGGAAACAAGGGTATCAAAGAATCGATTTGGTTTTATGCCTAGGAGATTGACAACAAAAATTATTTATCTTTGAAGGAGATGAATGGAAAAGTTTAGGGGAAAAGAAAAGAGGACTTGCACATGGTTTTTATTAACCTAGAGGACGCCTATGATAGAGTACCTCGGGAACTTCTATGGTGGGTTTTGGGAAAGGAGGGAGTATGAAATAGGTTCATAGATGCCATTAAAGATATGTATGATGGCTAGCATGAATTACCAACCACAATAGGTGTACATCAAGGTTCTACTAATATTTAATGATTGATGAACTCACTCAAAATATCTAGAATGAGATTGCATTGTTTATGTTGTTTACAAATAATATTGTTTTGACTGATGAAAATAGGAGTATGGAGAGCAACTATAGGGTCTAGAGGCTTTAGGATAAGTAGAAATAAGATAGAATATATGAAATGTAATTTCAACCATATGAGGAACATTAAAGACAAGATTAAATTTGATGGGAAAGAAATTAATAGTACTAGCAAATTTTAATAACTTAGATCTATTATGCAAGCAAAAGGAGAAATCAAAAAGGATGTGATACATACACTTAAAGTTCATGGAGGGGTGCTTTTAGCATGTTGTGTGATCGTAGAATACCCTTAAAATTAAAATGGAAGTTCTATAGGACGACTATAAGGCCAGTCATGCTCCGTGGATCAAAAAGTTCGGCAATAAAGAAACAACATATCCAAAAATTAGAAGTTTCCAAAATGTAAATTCTGAGGTGGATGAGTAGTATAACATTAACAAGGAACAAACGAATGAACATATTCGCAATAAGAGAGCCATAGCACCGATTAAACCGTGAAAGATGAGGGAGAGGCGATTTAGATGGTCTAGGCATTTGAAATGTTGGCTGAATAGTGCACCTCGCACCAATGAGGAGTGATCTAGTCATTCTTACCGGCATTAGAAGGAGAGGAGTAGACCTAAATAAACATTGAATGAGATAGTGAGGAAGGATTTAATAGCTCGTAAGTTGGTTAGGGAAAATGCCCTCAATGATGTCGCCAAAAAGGATTCATGTAGCCGACAGAACCTAGTGGGACTTCAGGCATGTTGTTGTTGTTGTTGTTATTGATATTGTTATCCTTGACAAATTTTAGGAGACAAGAAAGGGGTTTTAGATGAGGTAATAGACTCCACCTAACATAGCTTTCAAACTTCGAAGCTTATGAATATTTAGCAAATTCACCAAGATCAATAAGTGATAATCCCCTGCAATGGAGATCTAAGAAAATGCTTAAAATGAGGGAGACTCCCTCCTTAAGTACTTTTATAGCTTGCAAACCTTAAGAGCCTCTTAATTTTGAATCTCAACACAAGCCCAAGAAGCATACCAAACACTTGAATATTGAATTTAACTAGCTTAACTATGCTTATATATACTCTCAAATCTAGCACTTTGAGTCATGCCATATGGTGCAAAATTCAATAAAAATTAGAAATTTGAAAGCATATCATCAAAGGAGCTGGGTACAAAGTAACTTGTTTTAAGTAAAATTCCCAAGTTGCAAACCAAGGCTAAGGTTTCTTCCAATTACTACCATCCAAATAGACCGAAAAAAGACATTAAGGTCCACCAAGCAAGGTTTATTCAATCTTTTATATTGTTTTCTTACATCTTTCACCTCTTAATCGTAAAAAAAATGATGGAAAAGAATAACATAAAAAGAGGAGAGAATTACAAAGAACAAACGACAAGACATCCTCCTAAAAACAACCAAAAGACAATTACCCAAATGACCCCAAAGAGTGTACCCAAAGGAAGCAATGAAAACAAGTCTATCCCCAAAGAAGCATCAACCTTCTCCTAATTTCCGGGGCCCATGGACGAACCCAAATTACTAACATGAAGGAGATTAAGCTTAGGGTTAGAAGATAAAGACCCCCTTTCAACCAAGGCATTCAATTGATCTAAACTGTGATTAATAGGCCTTACCTATTTGTGTACATGCAGGTAATGGAAAATGAGGAGAAATATGATTAGGGAGCTAGGAGTGCGAGGAGGGAGAATTATTAATGACCCTGATAGAATAGCTTCAAAGACTTGTAATTATTTCGTTAATCTTTATTCTGAAGAAGAGGTCTCCCAATGGTTAAGGGTACAGAGTGGAACCCCATCTCTAGGGATCAAATGCTTTGGTTAAAGAGACCTTTCGAGGGGGAGGAGGTGAGGGAGATGGTGTTTGGGATGAGTAGTGATAAGGCTCTGGGTCCGAATGGTTTTAATTTAACATACTATTAAGGATTATATGCTCAAAGCTTTTGATGAATTTTAGGGGAATGGGATTTTGAGCAAGAACATTAACTCTGTACCTAAGAAATCAAGATCCATTTAGATAGAGGACTTTTGACCTATCAATCTAGTATTATCAGCAAAGTTCTAGCTAATACACTAAGTGCAGTACTTGATAAGACCATTTCTACAACTCTCAAGTGATTTTGTGAGGGGCAATAGATAGTGGTTCCATTTTTGTGGCTAATGAGGTAGTGGAGGATATTTGAAGAAGAAAGAAGAGAGGTCTCATCTCCAAACTGGATTTGAGAAGGCTTATGATAAAGCTAGTTGGAGTTGTTTGAACAAAATTTTTGCGAGAAAGGATTTTGGTGTGTTGGCGATGATGGTTGAGGGGTTGTTTATCTAATGTATGGTTTTTGGTGGTTGTGAATGGGGAACCTAAGTCATGGTTTAGGGCTTCTAGAGGTATTAGACTGGGACTCACTTTTCCCATTTCTATTTATCCTAGTAACTGACGTGTTGAGTAGAATGGAGGATAGGGCTATGGATCGAGGATTGATGAAAGGTTTGGAAGTGGGGAGAGAGGGTGTGGTAGTATCTCATCTTCAAATTGCAGATGATACTATTTTCTTGCTAGAGGATCATAGGCCTTTTTTCAATGCATTTTGGGTATCTTCCATGTCTTTGAGAGGGTGTCGGAGCTTAAATAAATTTGGGGAAAAGTGGTATAGCTAATATAAATGTACCTTCTATGCATGCTAGGGCGGGCTTCTAAGGTGGGTTTTGGTCTTTTAGAGTGGCATTTGACTAACTTAGGGGTCACTTTAGGAGGCAATCCTAGATCCTTGGATTTTTGGAATCCGATGGTGGAAAGAGTGGCCAAAAGGTTGGATGAGGGGCTCTCTTTTCCCTTAGGGTGTAAACTAACCCTTATTCAAACTTGTTTATCTAGTTTCCCCTCATTATTTGTCTACCTTTAAAATTCCAGTGGACATTGCAAAAAAGATTGAGAAAATTATGAGACTTCTTAAGCTCTAGAGTTAGGGATTTTCAAGGTCACTTAGGTGGGAGGAAGTTTGCAAGTCAAAAATGGGGGGAGGGTTGGGTATTGGAAATTTGATGTCTAATAACATCGCTCTCCTAGCTAAATGGTTATGGTGTTTTCCCTAAGAAGATAATTTCCTTCGGCATAAAGTGATTAGAAACAAGCATGGGTTGGGGGTGAATAGGTGGGGAAACCACTGTTAGTTTCCGAGGTTCTTTGGAGGGTCCATCAAGATCTATTTCTCAAATTTATCCCTTATTCTCTCTCACATTAATTTACCCTCGTATCTTTCGATTAAGCTCATGCAAGATAGTATGATTTCTCTCTTTGAGGTTGATTTGATTAGCCCTCTAGTTTCTTGGAACTTACATTTTCGAAGATCTCTAAATGATAGAGCATTGATGAAACTCTCCTCTGTATTGTCATTATTGAATAATTGTCATCTTCTTTCAAATAGGGATACTTGGTCTTGGGCTTTGGGTCCTTTAGGGGTTTATACTTGTAAATTTTTCTTTGATTTTTTGATACGTTCCAACACTTGCTTTCCTCTATTCTCATGTATTTGGAAGGCCAAAGCCCCTAAAGATTACTGCTTTCATTTGGCTGATTGTCTTAAAAGAATTAATACTAATAATCTATTGCAAATTTGGAGACCTTGAAGTCCTTATCTCCAAATGTTTTCGTGCTTCGTTACTTGAATTCTGAGTTAGCATCTCATTTGTATTTACATTGCAATTTTGTTTGGAGCATCTGGAATAAATTATTTGGTAAGCTCGGAGAAGCTTGGGTCTGTTCAGTGTCACTGAAAGGAATGTTGGCTATTTCTTTTGAGGGGTTTCGAAGAGGGAAGGATAGAGATGCTCATTGGAAATGTGGAATATTTGCAGTGCTGTGGGATTTTTGGTTGTAGAGCGAAATGCATGAATTTTTTCAGGGAAAAAATTGAAAAGGCACTTGGTTTGGGAAAAGATTCATTACCTAGCCTCCTAATGGTGCATTGGTTTGGATGCTTGGAGCGAGCTTTTCAAATATTCAGTAATACTGAAGGAATTTTTTGCTTTGATACTTTATTGTATTTTTTTTGAGCTTTCAGTTTCTTTTCCCTGGATTTTTCTAGAATTTTGACGGGAGATCTCTCATTCTCCTTTTGTAAATTCTTCTATTTCTAATGAGATTTCTTCTTTTGCTATCTATATATATATCGCATTCCTTTCTATCCACAAAATCCAAGAAAGATAAAACATAGCAAATTTGCACAAAACCAACCCATTGCTACTCCTCTGGAAACCCCAATATCATATCAACAAAAAACATCATCAATTTGTGGCACTATCATTGCCTCACCAAAAAATTATTAGTATTAAGTCTATTGAGAGCCAAAGTCCACATGAAAGCCTTGATCTTAAGAGAAGCCTTCCCTCTTCAAATAAAATTATTCAAGGGGAAAGAAAAAGAAGTTGAGGTTTTCAGCAAATGAGAAAAGAAAGATTTCATTTAAGAACCAATAGCATCCCTAATCCAAATCCTCAAATCATTCCTCACTTAAAAGGAACAAAAGAGTCCAACACTCCCTACAAAATGGTATTGTCATTAAGCTCCCTAACTACTTCCTAAAAATACAAAAATCCCAATAATGAGAAACACCCCCACCCCCCCAAAAAAAAAAAACAAAAAAAAAATGCATTATTCAGGGCGCTATGAATAGAAGACAATCTATAAAGGCGTAGAAGGAACTAGCACTCCAATGAATCCTTACCTGCTCAAATATCCCTCCAAAACAAAATGAGATTCCCATTTCCAACTCTGAACCGAGTAAGCAAATTGAAGGAATGAGCAACCTGTGAAATAAAAGCACCACTCATACCTTTCGTATCCCAATGATTTTGATGCATACCATACTTCCAATGACCTTGTGCCATACAAAATCAACCTCTATGGAGGACCCCCATAACCATTTCTGAAATCAATGAAATTTTTTAGACAAGAGCTTTCTCACTGGTGTTCTGGGATTACCTAAGATAAGGTTAGAAGACCAAAGTCTGAAGGGGTTAATGAGATTATTCAAAAATCTCACCTACACCCACCACAGGCAAAATATGTGTCATGTCTTTTATTCCATTTAGCACCACCTCTTCACACGTGTGCATGTGCAAGTAAAACAGATAAATGAAGAAGTACTGCAATCAACTTAAATTGCAAAATGAAAAGAATGATTGTCCTGCCAATCATGGTCATTGGAGGAGTGGTACAAATTTGGATGTCCTAAACCCAGGAACATTTGCCCCAGTGCAGCTGCAATTAAGACTCAAACCTGCAGACTTGCTGTTGACAGCCCAATATGAATACTAGGATATTCAGAAAGGGAGTAGAGGAATCTAAGCTATGCAAGCCAAACAGATAAGAAATCCAAAGAGTGCAAGGTCTACAAATATCAAAGTTTATAAAATAACCAGCAGTAGCCAATTTTCAAGAGATTCCATCCGAAGATAGCAAGCAATTTCTATCAAACAAAGAACTTCTTTGAATAAAAGTGAAAGCCTCTAATCTGAGCAAAAAATGGAGCTGATTGCAACCAACAGATGATAGAGGAAAAACAAAAGGCAATAAAGGATTTCATTGTCTTTGTTTTTTTGGAGGGATAATAAAAGAATTTCTATTGCTAAAAGGATTCCCAGGAGTCGTCATCCAAGTACAAGAAAAGCCTATCAATATAAGACGCCACAGAATATACTCTCTAAAAAATCAACAAGGCAGTAAGAGGTACTACCCAAAGAACCCCACATTCAAAAGTGCAAGACAGAAAATCATTTCCTCTTCAAAGCCTCCAAAGAGGTTTCAACTTCAAAGGCTCTAGCATTCCTCCCTTACCAGACTGGTTGGAACACAGCCACTGCAATGGCATCCCGAAGATTCTTATTCCTCTTCCAACATAGAGATACCTGCTTTTAATTCCTGCTTGGGCTTCTTTTGTTGCAAAATACAAGTTCAAAATTATGAACTTATAAAAGTTATTACCGCGACTTATGAGTTATAATTTTTATATTATGTTACTTCTGTGTTTCATCTTCATTTACATTCTGCTTGTATTACTGTCGATTATGACATATAGAACCTCAAAATAGTACCTCCAGGCATCTTTCTTTGATTGTTTAGAGCACTCTACTGGAAAAAGAAGGGCGTCTCCAGGCCACAACGCTCCCCGCTTTGCAAGAGTAGGAGGAGGGTCGTAACAGTGTATCCAGCCTCACCCCTGCTTTTATGCAGAGAGGCTGTTTCCTTAAACTTGAACCCATGACCAACCGGTCACAAGGGAGCAACCTTACCGTTGATCCAAGGCCCGCCTTGTTTAGAGCACTTTACTGGCCCAAGTATTTTCAAGGTGCCTATACTTAAACTTTTATTTTATGTTTGGTTCACAGCACATAATAGAATCAGAATGGAAGAGCTATTGTATCAGGACATAACAGCTTACACACAAAAAGAAAAAAGGCAATATCATTCTAAGAAAAATGACCATGCAAGAGTTGGTACTACCCCGATTAATATGGAATACAATAGGAATAGACACGCCTCATTCCTTGTCTATCTTCAATGTCAGTTGTGAAAGCAGAAGCTTTTGCATGTTCATTTATGTTAGAATGACACCATCTTTTCGCTTGTTCACTGTGATATCCCATACAATAGCTATTCCATTCTCACTCTATTTCATTCTGCAAATCAAACAAAACCTTATATCATTTTAGTGGCATCCCATGTCATCAATTTAGGGAAATAGGCAAGTTAGATGCCTAGATACATAACTAGCCCCATTAAGAAGAATAATGATTTGAAACCAAAACTATACAGACAAAAAAGAAAAACAAATTCACAGCAATTTTATTCCACTATGAAATCATTCATATACACAGCTGTATGACAGCAATTTATCTGCCCACTGAAAATAAATAAGATGTCTTGAACAGCTACTTTGGACACAATAGGTAACTATAACTATCACAATGACCTCCTATGAAGAACTAGGATGGGTAAATCCTATTATTTTATCTGACACAACAAGACTAACTAATTCTGGAATAATTAACTATAAGAGCTCAGGGAGGGGAAAGAACTGAGAATATGTTTGGAAGCTCTAGGTATTCATTTGCTTAAATGAGAAAGAAGGGTCACCGTCCATATCTATGATTAATCAGGATTAAAATAAAATGAAAAAAAGTAAAAAACTACTCCTTGACATTGAATCTCTTTGCAATGATGGGACGAACATCATCAGCATCAACCAAAGTCTCTAGAAAGGGAAGTAATGAAATTAATGCACGGTCTGATGGGTCATCAAACCAACTCTTAATAGGAATCCCATTATCCACCTGCAACCGGAAAACCTGAAATTGTAAAGAGAGAACAAAAGATTCAATTACATGATGGATACTAAAAAACACAAGGTTTAGTAACCAATTTTACTATTGACTATGAGCTAACTGGTGATACCAACACTCCACTTAATTTTCACACCCTCACTGAATGCATCCATAGAAATATGGCCCAACTCAAGAAAAATTTCAGTTTCTCCATGATCTACCACACTAGGATAAGAACTGCAACATCTCAAACTTTAATTTCCATATTTATTCAATTATTAGGAAACTCATGATGACAAGTTCAAAACTTTGACTTAGGGCCAAACTTCCTCATCCTGAAAGTGGTAACTTTTGTACGTCTGTGCAAGCATAAAACTAAAAGAAAATAATCAAATTCATTTTGAAGTTTGACATTCAACCAAAGTTTAAAGTGAAATAAATTTCTATAGTTCCATAAAACTCATGATTTAAAGCATTTATCCAAGACGATCTCACATAATGGTAAAAAAGCAGTGTGTTGTTATAACTTGGCCTTCATTCAAACCGCCAAACAAATTAACTACCTACATATATATCTATTCCAACAACAAAAAAAGCAATGCAACAAAATTGAGGTAAAATATAAAAGTGAGAAAAGGGGGGGGGTGTCTGAGGTACATACCTGTGGAGAATTATCAATAATAGCAACTTTGGCCAAGTCAACACCTAAAACTGTCAAATCTTTGGTGTAGCCACCATCTGAAAATATGCAAGATTCCCGATATGCACGTCGAGAAAAAAATATTTTATCAGGATCCAGGACATCCAGCAGCTGTTCAGCATAGATGCTTTGACTGGCTGTGAAGACAATAATTTCAAACATCTCTGCCACTTTCTCCAAAAAAGTCCGTAGGAAGGGCCTTTGTCGTACATACACTGTGTGCTCTTTCATGTCAAATAAAACTGGGAATGTGAAGTCTGCATCTTCACAGGGTTCAAGAGAAGAGTGAACAAGTGTTTCTGCAAGCACACGCATACAAACATGAACAAATTTCACCAGTGGCTGCGCCAGACTATAGAAACAGTCTATTACTAAAACATAAAAATTTTGGACAAGCAGACCGATGCAGGGGCAGCATCAAGGTTCTGCAGCCATGGAGAAATTAGAAGAGAAGAAGGAAGGGGAAGGGAGGAGAGAGGAGATACTAGGGGAAAAATTCACGTTCACTTAATCCAAATTCATCAATAACTAACTACAACATGGCTTTCACACACTATTTATAAGAAAGCCTCTTTACACGAAATTACACAAACCTCTAAAACTACATTAAATGACAAATATACCCCTACTTAACCCAAGTCTTCTTAATTATTTTCCAGCAAGGATATTCCCAAGGTCTTTACTTCTTGTCCTACATCAACTGGAGGAGACAGCAACAGAATTCAAAAATCATAGAGTTGAGAGAATTAAGAGAAGAAGAAAAGAAGGAGAAGAGAAACAGACAAGAAGAGGGCAGACTGGTGCCGGCAGCAGGGAATTGTGGACAGAACAGGAGATCAGAAATAGAGAAGAAAGAAGAAGAAGAAGAGAAGGAAGAAGAGGAAGAGAAGGGAGACGAGTGAGGGAGAATGGATGGACTGATATGGAAGAATGGAGGTCATGGTTGGACTCTGATGCCAAATGATGCAGGGGCAGCATCAAGGTTCTGCAGCCATGGGGAATTTAGAAGAAAGGAAGGAAGGGGAAGAGAGGAGATACTAGGGGGAAATTCACATTCAATTAACAACTCAAATTTATACCAACTACAACATGGCTTTCACACACTGTTTATAAGAAAGCCTCTTTACGTGAAATTACACATAAACCCCTAAAACTACATTACATTACAAATATACCCTACTTTACACAAATATTACAAACAACCCCCAAATACACAAAATCCTGTGCTAATTCCTTAACCTCACAATTCCTTAACCCAACTCAATTATTTTCCAGCAAGGATCTTCCCAAGGTCTTACTTCTTGTCCTACATCACTGACCTAGAAAGAAAGCTTGCTTATTTTCAGCACTGATATTTATACTGGTCAAAATCAGACGATGATATAAAATTTAAAGTTTCTTTCAAATTTTAACATGAGATTAAGCCAGAATTTGTTGAAATGCCTCAACTTATATTTGACGGCAATTTCATACATATTATTTGCAATGATTAAACATGACCATAAAACTAAAATTGAATATAAGAACTCATTGGATAAGCACCAAGAAATCAATTTTCTTACCATCCAAATCAAGGACTAGGGTAATCTGCTTTTTCTTCGTTTCCCTGGGCGATAATGCAGGCAACCAATTAGGTCCTTCTGAAAGATCAGGAAAATTTCTAATGAACAGCTGTGGATCAAAACAGTCCACTTCATCAGAATCAATAGCGCTGGCATTGACATCAAGCTCTTGATCACAGGGTTTTGACTGATGACTCAAAAGATAAAACCATGAATCATCTGAATTCATCAGAAATTCTCCACATGATCCTGAATAATGGGTATTGACTGTTTCCACTGTTTCCTCAAGTGAAGGCAACATCATACATCTCTCAGCCATATCAATCATCATACTTGGTTCAGCATCAGCATATTCAAAATCAGCAGAGAAATTAGCTTTTACAATTTCATCGCATTGAGCAATTGCAGTGATGGGTGAGCCAGTGACACTCATGTCAAAGATACAAGGAGCTAAAACACTTTGATAACCAGACAAGTTACTGCTCTCATTGTCACCATCATTGTAATGAATTGTCATTTGGCGCACAGCAGTGTCTTTCTTGCTCCCTAGCACAAAATAATATAAATATATAAGCATACATAATACATAGAACACTATGAATAATAGAAGAGTTCATTCCACAGATAACATGACAAAAAAACAAAGTAAAAGTGGAGCATTTGGAGGGCATTTAAACATCCCATTTGATGAGTCATATGCAGCACAAACCTTTATGTTTTTAGACCTTGATTTGTCTTGCAAAGGAAAGGTGGTTCTAGGGTTTGCTAAAACAGGAGGCACTTCTAAGGGTCAAAAAAGGATTTCCTTACACAATTACGACTGAAATATCAGAAAATGGTTGCCAAAATTTTTGAACAGCAATTAACTTTGAGAATTTGGAGATTATGGCAATGAGAAAACATGATGAACGAAAAGCATTACGGTTTTATTCATCACAACAAACCCAAATTTTCCTTTCTCATCTGCATCAACATTGTTGCAGAATGTATAAGAGCTTTGACTAGACTCCATTGCATATATTTCATAATTGTTAAAGGCTGTGCAAAGGGACCTGGTGTAGTAAAACACAGGTTCCTAATTTGAATTGTGGGGAAGTTTTTGTTATCAGATCATAAAATTGAATTGCAGGATCATGAGACTACCAAATAGAAAAACATATTTAAAAACCTAAAAAGGGTGTCAATATAAAATTTTAAGGATTTGAAGCAATTGCCAAAGCCAAAACTACGATAAAATTTAGAAAAATGAAATTATTTTTTATGATGTTTCAATTGCAGGCCTTTTTGGGAGGGGGGGGGGGATCAGCAGAAGCCGAATCACCTAAACACCTTCTAGTGCACACCAACATGGATGCTAAAATACTCAATCCTGTCCCGAATCAAATATACTAATCTCATGATATCAAAAAAACAATCCAGGCATTTCTCTCTAGGAAAAAAAAAAAAGAAGCTGACAGCACAAATTGAGCACCACCACAAAATCTGGACCTTTTTACACCTCCAAAAGCCTCTAAAATTAACACTTAAGAAAGCCTCTAAAGAATAAAGACACACCCAACATTCTCCTGGAAAACCAAATAATATGTTTCATAAACAGCTAGCGTGATCCTCATAGCTACCATAATACTTGACACACATCAGGAGCCATGTATAGTATTCGAACCTGCAACAGATCATTGGTGTTAACTTCTATTAAGGATGGCAATCCATAGAAAAGCCTTTACTTTTGAAGGAACTTTAGCTCTCCACAATCTATTGGCAAGGAGGAAAAATGAAAAGACTGGCTTAGATGAGTATAGAAAGATTGACAAGAGAAAACACCTGATTCACCCAGACCCTAACATCCCACATCGAAGAGTAACAAAAAGAATCCAATAACACCAAGATTGAAGAAAGTTCCTCCACCTCCCAATCAACGAGAATACAATGAAACTAAAAATCCCAAGAAACCTCGGAGCTATCCATAACAAGAAAAGAGAAATAAGTGCATCAGGGAGGAAAGAATGACGAGAAATGGAAGGAAAAGCAATAGACAAAAGCAATATTTTTACATAAAAATAATAAAAATATTAGCACCCACTAATTCTCCAGCAAACAAAATTTACTTTCAATAACCTATGCCAAGGAGAATTGAGTTTTGAGTTTCGAAAGGAAACCATCATAACCATCTGCCCACAAAAGCAATGTTTTTACACACTGAATTTCTGAGACTGAAGCCAACCTCCTCCTTTAACCTACCAACTATCTTTCACTGGCAAGATGATACCTCTCCTCACCCACCCCTAAACAAAGAAAATCCTGCATAATCCTCTCAAGCTTATGAACAACTACCACTGAATTTTAAATAAGGAAAGAAAGCACAGAAGGAAGGACCAAAAAATTACAAGCCTGAACTGAAGTAATGTGACCCCCATAAGCCCAGCCACTCATGGCCCATGAAACAAATGCACCATAAAGAACATCTTCTTCGAATAATGTTATCTAGTATTTAAAATTTTCATAGTTTTAAACGCTAATTAATCATTTCTTCAATTTTATCATTGAAAGGAAGTTGACATTTTATTCTTCAGAAAATTGATTTTTAAATTATTTTATTCAATCCAATTGCAGGATCCTTATATACATGAAAAATCAAGCTGTTGAATTTGAGGACTAAGAACAACATCAACAAATTATGCATTAAATATTTTTTTTTATAATAAAATAAGATAGATAGAGAAAAGAGAAGTCACAACCTAAGTGGGGACAGGAAGTCCTCCAAGAATTTTTTTTTTTAAAAAATCAAAATAAAAAGAGAACAAAAACAAAAACATTGAAATAAAAAACTAACAAAAAAAAACCAAGAAAACCCCTCCTTAATCCCTACCTATCCTGGTTAACAGAGAACTTCAAATTTGCTAGTACTCTCTGCCTCTTCTTCACCTTACTTTTACCAGCTTGGAGTTGCACTTCATTTCCTAAAATGATCAGACAGCTGTAAATCCATCTTAACCATTAAAAGCTGAGTTTCTAAATCCTTACCAGATATCTCCTTCACAGTGGTAGGCAAAATTCCATCCTCAGACTGTGGTATGTTAATCAATCTGTCATCCTCAAGAATGAAACCCTCTCTAATCCCTCCGTCAAAATGGATGCCATATGATAAATCTCCAAGTAAATCCAAAGAGTCAAAACCATATCAATATTGGTCCCATATCTCATCTAAAAGCAAACCCTATTCACAATCAGATTCACCAAAGGTCCTTCCTGTCATCATTCAAGGGATCCCCCTTATTCTGTTCATTAGCTTTTGCCACCCTCTCACTAGTTACATCCTTCTTAATATTACGATCTTCCACAAAACATAAATTTCCTTTTGTATCTCTCCTACAAACTTTGGCACAATCTCGCCAGACTGCTCTCCCTTGACTTAAATCTTTTCCTCATTTCTACACCCATCTCAACTGCCTTCCAACAAGTATAAACCTGTCAATCTTGCCCACCAGCCTTTAAATCCTTGGTAATACCCCCTTTTCAACAGCCATCATTAGATACATCTTTCAAGTCTCACACACCTGCCATCTGGGCCTCGCCTGAGGGAACCTCAGACTTAGACTCTAGCATCTTGGTGCCCACAACACATAGGGGCACCTTGTGTGTGCTTCTAACAACAATAATGAGATTGTTATCTTTCCACCACAGAATTTTTCGTACTAAATTTGGTTTTTATATTGAAATTCAACCCTCCATACTATACTCCCTAAAAGGTAGTATATAATACTTAGACTGAGTTCAAGAACCAAAAGTTACCCTCAGAGCAACAAAAACAAAAAAACAATTCAAGAAGCAATCACTACGTTGAGGCTAAATTACTTCCAAACAGCAAGTTATCAACCTCACATTATCAAATGCAATTAACCGCCGGTATGATGTCATTGATAAGGCACACCAACATAATTTCAGGACTCACCAGTATTATCCTGTTTCCAGTGGACATCATTGAATTCTACAATAGGAGAGAATATTGTTTCCAAGTGTGTTGAACAAGTAGAAGATGAAAACCCCTGCCAATAAATGAAACACATTTAACTAACCAATTAACCAACCATATGACAAAATTCTCCACAAATACCAAGTACCAGCACCAAAGTAGCATTTTAAACAAATAAATCATATGAAAAAGTGTTTCTAGATTTTCATATCATGAAAGATTGCCAATTTTTATTGATAATCAGCAATTCTGATCAGACAAGGAACTTCTTTCAGCCTTATAGCCAACATTGCAGAATATGATAACCGTCTTTGACACAGGACACTAGCAAGTAAAGAGGACATTGACATGCAGTTGTTAATTTATAAATATTCAGATAAGACAACACCAAAAATGGGGCTGATGGTTTGCCAAATGATAAAGATCTCTAAGGAACTTTACAAATGAGTAGAGGATGACATGAAAACACAACACAGGTATTCATTTTTATCACGCTGCAGATAGTCTGCAGCCAGGGGCGGATGTAGGTAGAAGCAGCCGGGGCATGGGGTGGGGTAGCTTGCCCCTCGCTGCCCCACCTAAGAAACATATAGTTTCACCCCCATTAGTGCACTAGTGTTTTAGAAGGCAGAAGCAAATTGATACCTTGAAGAACTATTGTGCTACATTAAAATTGTAGGAACTTATTCTGTTTGGTTAAGTTTTCAGATGCAATTTTCAGTATTCAAAAACGAAGGACACAGCAAATACAAAAAAATGACTGCTACACTGCTACTGCCAGGCACTAATGGTTCAGAAGTTTTTGGACAATGTTTCACAAAGTAAACTCAAGTTTAAATAATTTTCTTTTTCCATTTTCACAAACTAAACACAAATTTAATAATTCTCTCTCCCTCACACACACATACATACAATTGTTAGTCAAATCCCTTCAGTCTTTTCCAAAAAACTGACAGATACTGCTAGACACTAATGGTTCAGAAGGAGTTTTTGGGCTATCTTCACAAACTAAAACTCAAATTTAATAATTCTCTCTCTCTCTCTCTCTCTCTCTCTCTCTCTCTCTCACACACACACACACACACACACATTGTTAAGTCACATACATACACACACAATTGTTAGTCAAATGCCCTCAGTCTTTTGCAGTCCTTTGTTTATGGAAGTAATAAACTAGAAACAAGGAAAAAAAGAAGGATGATGCAGAACGATGACCAATCAACAGTTAAAAGATGTCAACCATGCTTTTTTTTGTTAATGTGCAATATTTATTGTTTTTTTAATAGTATGGGATGATTTTAATTATAATGCAACATAAATTGTATTTTTGTTAACTTCCAGCATGCTTTTTAAAAAAAATTAAGCTTGTGCCCACTGAAAGAAAATTCTTGATCTGCCTTTGACTGCAGCATGCAAACTTATAATTCTTTTGATTATCAAATACAGATAACTATATCATCATTTCACATGGAGCAACATTACAACCTACACCATCAGTAATCCCCAAGAAGATCAAGGAAAAAATGACAAAATATGACCTCTTTGAGGCACAAAGGAAATTTTTCAATAGTGAAATTGTTCAATACAAAAAACAATTAAGAGAACCAATGAAATTATCAACATCACATCCTAATGAAAAATTAGTATCCACTGTCCAGTAACTGGTATCTCTTTATGTTGATTTAAATGGATAAACTGCTTTGGCTACTTTAGTGCTTCCTTCAGATCCTTCCCCAAGGATCAGATGGCAAGTATATATTTAAAGAAGGGCAAAGAAAATAGGCAAAACAAGGAGTGAGACAATAAGCTTCAAGAACATCAAATTATCATTTCCAAAAAAACCTATAAGCTGCATGCTAAAAAGCTCAGAAATTCTTAAATGGTACATCTTATTTACCAAAAAATCATAAGAAAATTTTTTCACTATGAGTATTTTAGTTTGGGCACCTAGAACTGAAACAAAAATATACTGCATGCAGAACCAAACAAGTAGGAACAGGGACAAAAGAATACTGATCCAAGAAGAAGATTAACCAACATCCATACCCATTTGATCTGCACAAGAGCTATAGATATTCATTCAATGCGAGACATTCAAGAAGCATGATCTGTAAAGGCAAGGAATCTGATCCAAAACACAAATTATACAACAGGAGCTATTTTTGACATGTGCGACAGTGAACTAAGTAGACATGCACATGGAGTTTCTAAACATATCTAATTGTGGTATTTATTACATGTAAAATTCATTGAAGGAAAATTTTCACCCAAGCACGTGCAGTGCGTGTGCTGATTGATTTCATTCATGTAGGAGATTAAACTTTCTCTTCATGTCTAGAAACACTGTACTACTAATGGCAGTATAGTATTCAGAAAAAAAAAAATGATGCATGATTAAAGTTCATTTTCCTGTGCACATGCGTAGAAAAAAAAAATCAAATAGTTAATGAACTTTTACCATTTTTTCAAAAGACTCTGTATCCTCAGCAGAAAATGAACAATTTTGTAAAAGGATAGTTTCTCCGTCCTTATGGCCAGCAGCTTCATCAGATCCCATTTCCAGGGCAGGTAGCTGACTTATCATTGAATCTACAATAAGCAGGCACAATCAGAATTAGAAATTTCATACTAGAAAACCTAACTGAGAAAATTCAAACCATTGCAAACAACTCCTACAGTAACAGGAACATTGTAAGAGAAACCAAACTTTGTTGATGCAAGCTCCTTATTATCAAAAACATGTTTTTTGATAACAAATTACCACAAACATATAAAAATGGATGCAGACCAATTGGACAACTTTGACTTGGCGTGCCCAGGTCTGCTGCTTCCTGAGATATCCATGTCTGGGAACACGATTTCTTGAATGTTTTATTCGACTTCCGGCAAACATGAAGACTATTTCCTTCTTTTACACAACTTGTGACTGATTTAGATTTCATTTTAACTGCCGGCATTGGTTCTAGATCAATGATAGATGCCTCAATCCACACTTAAAATCAACCACAAAGAATACCTACATCCGCAAGCAAGTACAAGATAAGAACTCCCCTTAAAAACAAAAACTATCCACGGGCATTAAGAACACAAACATAAAAGTACAAAGGGCAGCCTAGTGCACAAAGCTCCCGCATATTCGGGGTCTAGAGAAGGGGCGGACCACAATGGGTCTATAGTACGCAGCCTTACATTGCATTTTTGCAAGTGGC
Organism: Malania oleifera; assembly: GCF_029873635.1. NCBI lineage: Eukaryota > Viridiplantae > Streptophyta > Magnoliopsida > Santalales > Ximeniaceae > Malania > Malania oleifera. The sequence continues at coordinate 27,773,332 of NC_080426.1, read as the reverse complement.
TATTTCCACACCTTGAACCCGTGACCTCTAGGTCACACGGCAACAACCTTACCGTTGCGCCTAAGCTCCCCTTCAAATAAATATGAAAGTACAAAGAAACCAATAAATTACAATGATGTGAAAAAATAGAAAATTTTTGGAAAAGTATTTAGGTGGGAAGAAAAAATAAAAGGAATTTTATTGGCAATGAAGATAATAATCAAAACTTTGAAACAAGACAATATAATATATAATGACTGAAAAATACTTCATCAATCATAATGAAAGGCAATATTCAGACAAACTATTGTAGCCATTATATCTATTTTTCTGTCCATTTCTCTGGCATTCCCATGCAGCCAACCGCCCACGAATTAAAGTGTAAAATAAGCTATATATTAGTAAATTTGTAATTGACAATTTTCAGTGAAAGCAAAGCTGTTGCGCACTCTAGGTTGGAACATCGGTATCTGTAAGTGCACTCACAAGATGTTAAGACAAGATCATACAAATACTAGAGCCATAAATTTTAAGAATCTGAGAACACAAGAAGAAATCTGTACTTATATAAAGTTCCATGATTCCAAATCCCATAGAGGTGTTTGGAATCACACAATTTGCAATGGAATATCTCGTTCTTATCTTTAATCTAATATATAGGATGTATATATTAAATTTAGCACTGGCTTACCAAAATCAAGTTGGCTAACCAGTTCATATTTGAAAAATAGAAAACAAAGGTTTCTTTGACAAAATGTCCCCTTTCTAATGCTGAGGAATGGTAAAGGGAGCATGAATCTTAAATGGATATCCCCTCAAAAATCCTTGCCAGAGCAATGCCCCAGTAAATTCAAGCAGCCATAGAAAATTACCAGTGTCTTACAATTGCTTTTAGGCTGGAAAGATGATATGGGAAGACCAAAGCACCCTTGAAATCACCCTCAAAATGCATAAAAGGCTTAAAAAGCAAGGTTAAAAAAATGTGTCGCAGGCAAAAAGAGAGGAACCAATGTTAAAAAGACGCACATAAGATTAGAAAGTTCATTTGCTACGGCTTATTATAGGTCTAACATATGCACACAGGCCAAATTTCAAATACAGCAACTCAAGGGAGAGAGAGTGTGTGGTTACTTTGTTTCGAGGTTATGGGGAACATAAGGTCGCTTTTCATACTTTCCACGACGAGGTGAAGGGACTTCTTGTGAAAGATCCAAAAAAGGGGGCCATCCATCTAAGGATAAGGTACCTGCATGGAATCCACATCCATGGATAAACCAAATAGCACAATCATGGCAGACCACATATATGCATACGTGTCAATTTGTATATACATAAATTTCAATACTATTACAAGCTAGTGAATTATAAGACACACAAAATGGGCCCAAAAAAAGGGCCTCTACGATTAAATTAAAACTACTATTTTATGAGCCAAGATAACCCTCTTCTAAGAGCCAAAACACATGGAACCCACATGGGAGCAGTGAAAGGGCTTCCACCATTAGATTAGAATTTACCTTATAGCCTACATGTTGATTAAATTTGAAACGCATTCAATCAAGACGCGCCACTAAAAGAACTCAAAATTATTTGTGGCATAAGATTTTTAAAAAGGATGCTCCTCAACCTGCAGTTGAATGGGGTCCAAATTTAATCTGCAAGTAGGATAGTGGATACATATGTGTGTTGGCGCCCTGTGCATAAGCTCTGAAAGAAGGAATTGGGCTCATAGCATTTGTATGTCCTCTCTCTCTAATCTCAATCTCTCATGCACACACATTTTTTATAGAAAATAAATGTATTAAATAGAGAATAAAATACAGAGAGAAGTACAAGAAATCCTCAAATGAGAAATAAAAAGTACAATCGAAGCGATAAAGCCTTCCAGTCCCACTGAACATCCTCAAAATATATACCCTTAAATAGCCTGCACTAAAAGCCCAAAAAGATGCCCAAGTAGCGAATCCTATCCCAAAGCAAATTTGAAGACAGCTTCTTTCCAATAAAGATCTGAGCATTTAACTCTTACCAGATCCCCCACTCAAATGCAAAAAGTGCATGCTTCCACAAAGCTAAGCATAATTCTTCTATATTAAGCATCCTTCCTCTTCCCAAACACAACAAAATAAATACCCAAAAACTCATCCACCGTCATTTGGCATGTCCCAAGACTCTCCAAATAAATCAAACAATCTATTCTACATGCCCAAAGAAAATAGACAATGTAGAAATAGATGAGGTAGGGTCTCTAAAATGCTAAAACACAAAAACCACATATGTGGGAACAATACCTTACAAGGCCTCTAACCCTGCAACTAATTGTTGGTGTTACCTTTATTAAGGTCATCACCCAACAAAAATTGATCTTGGAGGCTCTTCGTGTGTAACAGGGGTGTTTGATATTGGTGGCATTGTGCGCATTTGATTTTGGTGGCAGTGGCAATTCATTTTGGCAGGAAAGGCTAACAGGGGCAATATTGTCATCAAATATTTGTGTTCCTTTTAATGGTTGAGCTGGTGATGGAGTGGATAAGAAGTAGTTATGATGCCCAAGATTCGAGGAAGAGGAAGAGCAAGGACTAGAGATACGGATTGAAAAAAGAGAAGAGAAAATGGGGGAGGGGGGATAGAGAGAGCTTTGTCATTTCCTTATCTAATGCTAGTTTAATCAAAAGGTGTACACGTACCATGTCATCACTAATCACCACATAGCAAGTGTTGCAAGTGTGACTGATGGAAGCATTTGTTGCTAGCATTGCTCATTGGTGCAAATGTATTTCACAAGACTAATAAATATCTAGCATAAGAGATGGAAATTGATCAAGTATAGGTGTTATTAAATAGGTGTTCAATTGCACTTAGATACCCTTTAAAACCCTAGTGTATGCATTCTTACATAGGAAGCATATACACTTAGTGCACAATGCTCCCATGCCATATCAGGGACTGAGGAGGGCAAAGAAAAAGAAAAAAAAGCAAAAGATAGAGTCCTGCCCTAAGGTTTGGCAAAAAGACAAGGACATCCCTTGAGGTTCAAAAAATTCACAGACCTTCAATGAGATTTCAAAAATCACACAAACCTCCCCTAACATTTGATTTCTTAGGCACTTATACCTCTTAAAAAGCTTGTCTTTTTACCAAATAGAAGGAGTGGTCTATCTTTTTGGCAAACCTCAAGGGAGGTCTATGGAATTTTTGAAATATCTGAAAAGGCCCCTGGAATTTTAAACCTTAGGGGAGGTCCATGTCTTTTTGTCAAACCTTAAAGAGGTCACTGTTTTTCACCCAATAAAAAACATTCACAAGATTCCTATTACCTAGTATCTGTTCAAAAGGAAATTAAGCCCCTAAAGGGAGCTCTATCCACAGCAAACATCTTGCCAACAACAGTAGATATATGCTAATTGATTTACCCAAAGAAAAATTTCCAGAATCACCTGATAGCTATCACCTTCCTCAAAAGTCTTCCTTTCCATCAAGGCTCCAAATCCATTTTCCTTAATAGATTGCTTTAGGAACAGGTTGCTTTCATTGTTATTAAAAGTGCTCAAGGACGGGGTACACCCAAGTGCTACAGCTAGCACCGAAGGAGCCTTAGGCAATGCAACCTACATTTGGCACCCTGCCCAAAGTGGAGAAGGGCATGTATGGTGCATATTATCTTCTTAGGTGAGGCAACTTGCATCAAATGAACTCCTTTAGGTGAGGCACCAAACCATTAAAGAAAATATTCTAACTTCCAAAGAATCAATAACCAACATCGTATCTTCAGGCAAGGAACTTTTCTGCAAAGGCAAGCTTATGCACAACCCTCATTCTTTTCTGGGTTCACAACGTCCAACATAATTGACAACTTATTGAGATGTAAAATCATTTAAATAAATGTAATCAAAGTTACTCAAGATTTTTTCACATCAGCAACAACAAAATTCATTGAAGGGCACCAAGGCGGTTCCATCCATGTACAAAAAAGTGCCTAAAATATCACCTATAATAGTAAAGGCTTTCAAAAAAATTAACGAATTGTATGAGTGTCAGCCATGTACAAGCCGCCATACCAGCCAGTTAGAGATGCAATACATCTGTCATTGACAATATTTATCGACATAGCTGATCCTATGAAAGCTCTTCTATTTTTTTTTCTCCACCCATTCCAAAAGTTGGTAAGGGGAATAAGAGTCGAACCTTTCCTCTGTACTTAAGATTTAACATGTAAATAAAGAAATGAAAACCATTCAAAATCTAAAAATATTTAAAAATAAATTCCCTGAGAATAAAAAGTCAACTCTAAATTTCAAGAACCAAAGTGAAATTTTTCAAGACATTTCAACCCTCCCAACGTACAATCCATGAAATCTCCTTCAAATTAATGCTTCAAAAAATTAGTTCATCCAAAAAATGATAGAAAGCAAAAATATCAAAAAAGTAGCCTTGAGGTCTTGATCAAACTTTGGTCAAATAAACAGGTTTTCAACTTATTCCATACTTCATCAACCCCATATTTCTTTGGTCTCAATTAGAAAATCTCCAAATACTTCTAAAAAATGAAATTAAGCCAAATCAAGCAAAGAATTTTATTTTTCAAGCCAATACAGCATATAATTAAGTTAAAAATAAAATGTAATCCCTGATGAATGCACCAACATCCCCATGCCTTAACCTAATTGATTGTCCCCAAATAAAGACCTAACGGTCAGACTAGTAGAGATACACATTATTAAAAAATTTGTGCCTCAACAATCATCATCCACAAGCATGCCCTTGCGCATCACCTATGCACTACAGGTGCTCTTTGTGTGTTTAATAACTATGGTTGCTTCACTGAACCCCACTCAACAAGATGATCTTTGAAAGACTTCCCTAAAAAAGCCCATTTTAAATAGGCTCCAGTTTGAAGAACACTAATCTCAGGATGTGGAAAAGGGGCATGAGGTAGAGTGGAAGACTGGGAAGAACTTTTAATGAGCATAAATCTGCCCTTATTCGAAAGATAATGAATTCTCCATGGGACCTATTTCCTCTCAGTGTTATAAATGATGGGCTCACAAACCCTATCTTTAAGCTTGTTGACAAGGGGAAGAAATAAAAGGGTTAATAAAAGTTGCCCCATCCTGCAACCAAGGAATAAGGGCATGGTTGCTTTCTTTTTCCTCTTCACTCATGTGTTTTTTTGTGGAGATGGGGGATTGAAAGAAGTTTATTTATCTCAAATGATTAGTAGTAGAAGAAAAAGCTTCAAATAAAGTTGAATAGAAGCAATGAATGTTAAAGCATTACTCATTCGTTTATCTCTAGCATCATAATGCTCAAACATTTTAGAACACCCTAAAAATCTTTATTTATCCTTCTTTAGGCCCTTCAATTGACTCACTAACTCCATCTCACTTGTGAGGACTATGGCTTTGCAACCATCCCAAGTCAAAAATTAATTTCTTTGTGTAGTAATAATACATTGATGTAATAACTTACATCATTAGACTACTCTTACCAAAAATTTCAAAAAAAATTAGCCAAATGGGAAAGAGTAAGAAATTTTAATTTTTCAATTCTTCTTCCTTCTATATACTTTAAGGGAGGGCAACTAAAATGGTTTGAGCAGGTGCAACATAGGCCAAATAGTGTACCAATGAGGAGTGAGCTAGTTACTTTTAGTGGTAGTAGAAGGGGTAGAGGTAGACTGTAGACCTAACATAACTAGAATGAGATAATGAACATAGATTTTACAATCCTCAAGTTGTTGGCGGAAATTGCTCAAGATCATGTAAATTGGCAAAAAAGGATTCACATAGCAATCACTCCTAGTGAGACTTAAAGTTTGGTTTGTTATTGTTGGTTTTTTTTATTTACATCTTGATAACAATTCAAGATTTTTAAAGTCAAAGAAGGAAATTCAACCAATTAATCAACTAAATGAAGATTTAAATTGGAGAATTTAAATTTGAAAAAAAAAATGATAACATTCTGACTAACAACCAAAAAAGGTAGGCAACTAGAACATGGAGAATTTTTATAAACTTCACAAATATTTTTCAATGCCTAATGAACAACACAAACAATCAAACATATAAAAAAGTTGGAACAAACCTATGACAAAAATTAATTAATTAATTTCTTTCAAAATTCAAGCCAGTTCTACAATGATTGAACACAATAAGAAAAAATCCCAAAACTGTTCACAACATAAACAAATTCCTGAAATTTCCAACTTACACAAAATTTAGAATGATTAATAAGAATTCTAAGCACATTGATTGTATTGGCCCAAATCAAATCAAGATCCTGCCCATCCTTGAACCAATTACAAGCCTTTTTTCAACAGAAGCCTCAATTACAAATAAAAGGGGAACAATTGGAACCACAATACAATATCAGATGATTAACAAACCTACTTCATCTTCCTCTACCCCATCCACCCACCAGGCACTGCTTCTAGGACCAATATGATTCAACTTTTGTTTTCATCTAAGTTTTAGATTTCTAAATATTGGTAATTAAACATCATACAACTGTTCGTGTTATCCACACAAGGAAATCCAGCAGCAGAAGCAGATTCAGCCTGCCCAACTCCGCACCCCCAATAAATTTTTTTTAAAAGTCACTATGCAGTCATGACTGAGCATCAGTAATCATATTGAACAGCTCGGCCAGCTATATTTCAGTGTAACACGGACCAAGGACTTCCCACAACATAAGATCCATAATTTGCATCCACCATATTAAGATTGCCTCCCCGTCAGGATGACTAGATCATATTACTCCACAGCATAAGAATAAGACCCATGACAGAAAATGGCATCCTCATGTTTTCTTCTAAGGGCAAAAAAAGTTCGATTAAACCGAACAAGAAAGAGAGAACCCATTAATCACAATCAAAGAAAGCAAGAACGAAGATGAAGGATCCTCCGAAAGGCCAGAAACAAGGAACATCTCACCGCGTAAAAAGAAACCCACATCATAAAAACAACCTCAAATAGAAGTTAATGGATTTCAAAAGACAAAGTCAACAGCTTTTCCTTCCAAAATAAAAGATAATCCCCGACCCAAATCGCAGAAACAGAGCCGCCAGTCAAGGAACGAAAACCCAGTTCACACAACAACCCATTAATGTAAAAACCACCCGCGAAAACCCATAAACCCGAAATAACAACGAGAACAGCGAATAATGGGTTTCGACTCAAAAACTTGAAACAAACGAATCAAAAAACACAAACTGCGCCACAATTAGAGCAGATATCATAAAAAAATCGAACAGGTACTAATAGCTCGAGATACATAGAGAGAATTTCGGCATACCTAGACGCAGATTGCAGGACGCCCGCCACTACGCTCCACTCGCCCTTTCCCTCTCTCTCTCTCTCTCTCATGGACGGGGAGGAAGAGGAAGAAAGGGCCAAAAAGGAGAAGGGGGCGGTCGAACGGCGGAGGACTCCAGCTTTCTACTTTAAAAGTCTGGCAGTGGTGGGCCCGCGTAGACTTACTGAAGATCCCGGGCACGGACGGTCCGGATACGATCTTCGCCTATTGAAATTGTCCATTCACGTGTGGACGCGTGGACTCTCCCAGCCAGCTCAGCTCCACCTCATCGTGTCTCCACGTGTGGATTGCCGAAAAAACCAGAAATATTCGCCGAATTGTCGGACTTAGCCTCACTTGGGTTTGATTGGTCTTTGCGCGGATCCCACTCTTTCTTCATTTTTATTATGAGAAAATATTTGCAATATTGACTAATTTTAAAATGTAACTCATGGAAATGGGCTCAGTTTAGCAGTTTCAAATATTAACATTTTTTTTTATGACGCGAAAACTCCAGCCACCAACGAGTCTTTCAAACCTTCTAATGTGACATCAAAATCACGGATCAGCGTTCTCCCTCAGATCTCGCTGATCAAGATAAAGTTCGAATGCAAACACGGCTTCCGCACATAAGTTTGACACTCGATCAATCCTAAACTCATGACACACATTACATATTTACAAAGAATTGAACATCTGATGCTCTTTCTTACAAGCTAATATCTTTCCACTGGAGCATTCAAATATTAACATTTGATTATATGATTGGTGAATTTTCTTACATTTATATGGAAAAAAAAATAATTACTTTAAAGTTTTTTTTTATTATCTTTCTAGGGTGCTTCGAACCTCACATACGCTGCAGTTGTGTGCATCGGGTTGCCCATTTTTTTGTGCTTCTCTAAAGTCTCCTCAATTTATTACATTTTTTATTTTCCCTAATAATTTGCAATCCCTCCAATAGCTAGAATGTCCAATCTTCTTAATAATACTAACAAATCACCTCATATTATGTGCACAATATATAGAAGCTCAAGTCCGCGGCATCTTAATCCAATTCTCAACTTCACAAAGAGATTGGTAAATGATAAAGTCAAAAAAAAAAAAAGGAGCTAAATCCCATATTTATTAGCGCTCAATTCAAGATATGATATATTTTTTTTGTGCATTTTATATCCTCGCTCAAAATATTGCAATTACAATACCTTATTAGTTTTCGTACTTATTATAAAGTATTTTAATTTTCATTCATATATGGAAGCTTCCTTATTCATTTCTTTTCAAGTAAGAAAAAATGATGAGAGAGGAGGCAAGACCAATTACCAAAATAGATCAAGACCGACATAATAAGGGTATACCATGTGATGAAGTAACATATAAAGTTTAAAGAAGTCGTACCCTATAAATTTTAGATGACTTTTAAAGGTGTAGAACCTTATTTATAAATTTATAAATTACTCCTAATACTTACCTTGTTTTTTAATGTTTTTATTTTATAAAAAAATGGTCCCACTCATAATTTTTTCTTAAATTTTAAATTAAGTTGCATGTAGTTAAAGTAAGCTATAGGTCTTTTAGTGACAAAGATGACACCCACATATTTGCGTGCACACGAAACGAGATAGCACAAGGAAGAAAATGGAAGAAAGAGAGAAAGAGAGAGAGAGAGAGATTGATTGAACGAGGTATACATAAAAACAAACTTGATGTATTGTAAGAGTCATTTGAAGCATACAAACATGTGTTTGGGAGTACGAATTTCATGTTTTGCATTTAAATTTGAATGGACATAGTCAAATTTTAGTACAATTATATGTTGTGTCGAACACCCCACTTGTGTCAAACATCAATACTACAACTATTGCGATTGAATATATAAGAAACTAAAGTAATGCAGAAACTAATAATAAAACAATAAAAAGAACAAAACAAGAAATTAAAGAGGTTCGATATAGAATTACTTACGTCCTCGGGCGCCAACGATCAATCCACTACTTCTTGACAAAGTACAACTTTAAGGTGTGTTTTACAAATTGAGAGTTGAGCTTTTTACATGACTTCAACCTCAAATCCAAAAAACACTTCTCTCCAATGTGGGACAAATAATATAAAAATTCAAAACAATTTTTTATACCAATGTAGAACTATTCTACTAATGTAGGAGAAAAAACAACAAATCTCCACTTCAACAAATTTTTCAGTCACCAACATTTTTTTGGAGTTCCACATCATTGGCGCCTTCCAAAAATATTCAGCCTTGTAAGATATTGATCAAGTTCAAACAATGTTTAAACTTGATTGTTATCACAATCTTGGTCAACATATCTATGGGATTTTCAGTTGTAGCAATCTTTTTAAGAAATATCTTGCCTCCATCAATAATATCCAGCATAAAATGAAACTAATTGTCGATGTGCTTCGTTTGTGTATGGTAGACTTGGTTCTTTGCCAAATGAATAGCACTCTGTCTATCACAAAACACAAAAATGTGCTTCTCAACAACTCCCAAATTTTCAAGTAAACCTTGCAACCAAATAACTTCCTTAACAGCCTCTGAAACTGACATGTACTCTGCTTCTGTTGTAGATAAGGTAGTGGTAGACTGTAAGGTAGACCTCCAACTCATTGGACCATTAACAAATGTAAAAACATATCTAGTAGTTGATTGACGTTAATGCAGATCGCCTGCAAAATCAGAATCCACATATCCAACAATACGTTAATCAATAGTATTATTTTTCTCAAATATTATACCAACATTAATCGTATTCATAATATATCTCAAAATCCATTTCACAGCTTGCCAATGTCCTTTACCTGGATCATGTATATACTTGCTCACCATACTAACGGCTTGCGAAATATCAAGTTTAGTACAAACCATTGCATACATCAGACTACCAACAACACTTGCATAAGGAACCTGTGACATATAATTATGTTCCTCATCTGATTTAGGAGATAAAGTCGCACTAAGTTTGAAATGAGAAGCAAGAGGAGTGCTTACTAGTTTTGACTACTCAAACATGTCAAAACTTTGTACTACCTTCTTCAAATACCGTTTCTAAGACAAACTAACATTTCCTCTCATTCTGTCTCTACGAATCTCCATGCCAAGTATCTTCTTTGCTTCACCAAGATCTTTCATCTCAAACTCTTGATTTAACTGACTTTCCAACTTGTTGATTTCTTCCATATTCTTTGAAGTTATCAATATATCATCAACATATAAGAGTAAATATATAAAAGATCCATTTTGTAGTTTGCAAAAATAAATACAATGATCATGTTTATTTCTGATGTACTCCCAACCCATCATAAACTAATGAAATCGTTTGTACCACTGTATTGGAGACTATTTTAAACCATACAACGATTTACCCAGTTTACATACCCAATTTTAGTTTCCAACAACCTGAAACCCATTTGGCTAAGTCATATAGATCTCCTTTTCCAAATCACCATGTAAAAATGTAGTTTTTACATCGAGTTGAACTAGTTCAAAATCAAATTGTGCTACCAAAACCAACAAAATTCGAATGGAAGAATGTTTAATAATTGGAGAAAATAGCTCATTATAATCTTCTGTGCGTAACCCTTAGCTACCAATCTAGCTTTGAAGCAAATATTATTTGCATCTAAAAATCCTTCTTTCTTTACATAAACTCATTTGCAACCATTTGCTTTCTTACCCTTGGGTAGCTGGGCTAGCTCCCAAGTCTGATTCTGACGAAGAGATTGCATTTGTTCATCCATCACTCTATTCCACTTGTCTGATTCAAAGTTCCCCATTGCTTATTTGAAAGTGTAAGGAGCATTATCATCCACAACTAGAAGTGCATAGGCCACCATATCAGTATACCGAATAGGTTTTCGAATTTCTCGTCTTGGCCTCTGAGAAACAATTGATTCTTGTTACTGTGAAGATTCTCAAATTGAAATATCCTCTTCTTATACACTATTCCCCACCGTAACTAGAGAGTTACCTTGTGTTGTCTCATTTCTTACTGGGTTTTCCAAAATTGTCTCAACCTCCATTTGTTGTTGAGTACTACTGGTTTTCTCTTTAACTCGTGACTCCTTGCAAGTTCATCATTGCAAGTTCATCAAAAGTCACATCCCTGCTTGAAATCTTTTTTTTCATATTTAGACACCAAAGACGGTATCCTTTGACTCCTGCACTTATCCCTAAGAATATTGATTTCTTGGCTATTAGATCCAACTTAGATTCTTTAACATGATAACAAGTCATAGTACCAAATACATGTAAAGAATCATAATCACTAGTAGACTTTCCAGACTATACCTCATAGGGTGTTTTCCCCCTATTGCGGATGATGGTAGACAATTAATAAGATGACACGCATATCTAACAACCTCTACCACCCCATTCTGTTGTGGTGTATCTCAAACTGTGAAGTGTCGAGCAATACAGTCATCTTGACATACCTTCACAAACGAGTCACTCATGTATTCACCACCATTATTTGATCTAAGCCATTTAATCTTTCTGTTAGTTTGAGTTTCAACTAATTTTTTCCACTTAAGGAAAATATCACAATTTCATTTTTATGCTTCATAGAATACACCTAAACTCTTTTGGAAAAAATCATCAACAAAAGTGAAAAAATAATGCATACCACCCAACGAAATCGTTTTTGTGGGCTCCCATACATCTATATGGATGTAGTCTAAAATACCTTCAGTTTGGTGGATTGAAGTGCCAAATTTCACTTTTGTCTGTTTTCCCACAATGCAATGCTCACAAAATTAAAGTTTGCAAACCTTTGCACCCTTTAACAAACCTTACTTAGCTAATTGTTGTAAAGATTTTTCTCCTGCATGTGCTAATCGCATATGTCATAACCTGATTGTATCTGAACCTACATCTTTCTCAGAAATAACAGTTGCTGAGCCAATAACTGTACTACCTTATAAATAATACAAGTTATTTTTCCTTATTCCTTTCATCACCACTATCGCACCTGATTTAATCTTTAAGGTTCCATCTTTCAAAGTGATAGTGAACCCTTTAGATTCTAAGGAACCCAATGAAATCAGATTCTTCTTTAGGCTTGGAACATACCTAACATCAGTCAAGGTCTTAATAGTTCTATCTTGACATTTCAACTGTATTGATCATATTCCAATTGTTTTACAAGTATTATTATTTCCCATAAAAACAACCCCACCATCTAATTCTTCAAAATTAGAAAATCATTCCCTATTAGGACATATGTGATAGAAACAACAAGAATCCAAAATCCACTCACCAAAATAATGTGACGAAGATGTTCCAATAAAAGAAAAATCTAACTCACTTCCATCATCATTGGCTATATTGGCATTAGAATGTGCTTTGCCCTTATTCTTCTACTGTAATTTAGGACAATCTTTCTTCCAATTCCCTTTCTCACGACAAAAGGTGTAGTGACCCGAAGAAAAATAGCATTTTAATAATAAGAGGGAGAGAAAATAGATACAGAAACAGAAAGAGGCCGTAGACTTCGTCGACAAACACAGGGTCTTGTCGACGAAGGTTTTCAGAATTTCATCGACGAACACAGAGTTTCGTCGTCGAGAAAATACCGAGAGGCAGTTTGGGCTGCTTCGAATTTCATCGATGAACACAGGGTCTCGTCGACGAATTTTGTGAAGGGCTCGTCGACGAACACAGGGTCTCGTCGATGAACCTGAACCTATAAATATGGAGAAAACCGAGATTTTGTCATTCTCTCGCCGCTCTCTCTCTCTCTCTCCTACGACTCCCTCTCCCTTCTCTCTTCATTTCCGGCCCCACCGATCGCCGGATCGACAATCCGAAGCTACCATAACGCTCCTGGAGGAGTTCTCTACGAATCTGCTAGAGCGGATCATCGAGAAATCAGATCATCCCAAATTCAGGGTAAGCCCTTTTAGCCACTTTTTTGCCTCATGGCAGTTATAGGAAATAATGTAGGTAAGAAAATACTGATGTTTAGTTTTGGCAAATATTGATTTCAGGGTGTTTTGTAGGAGGCCCTGCGGGTGTTAGACTTGTATTCCCTTGGGGCTTTCCATTAGTCAAGTAAGGGAGATATGTTATGTTAGGAAAGTTATGAATATTATGCAGTTTATTTATTTATGAAAATTATGTATTTTAGTATGGTGTGGCTTATGATTATGTATATAGTACGGGGATATGTTTATGAATTTAGTTTCATGATTTTACAAATTTCAGTATTATGATTATACACATTTCAGTACCATGATTATACGAATTCCAATACCATGATTTTACGATATTTCAGTACCATGATAACACGAGCTCCAGTATTACAAATATGCAGTTCCATGTTATGATTATTCAGATTTCAGTACGATGCGCAATATCATGGTTATTTCAGTACTTCAGAATCATGGTAAATCAGATAGACATGTATATAGAAATATATTATACGATATCAGACCCTGTTGGACTTGCAGCTACAGAGCACGGTACCGTTACTACAGATACTATGTTACTTTATGAGTGCAACCACCTATTCAAATATACGTGGTACGATCGACCACCTAGGCCCTAGAAGAGGTTAGGCTCCCCATCCAGATATGGGTTGAGGAGGGCGGGTCGACTGACGGAGTTCAGTGATTTATTCATGGTTGGCCAGACAGGGTAAATCCCGCCTACAAGCCGCACAACCTCGTCATGAGGGGCATGTCATGACATAGATAGCCACAGGGAATAGTTTCAGTTACTATTATTTACGTATTGATTTACAAAAACAGGGATCCTACTATATACACTAAAAGTATTTTGAATTATAACCATAATACTGATATGTTAAGCAAAAGGGAAAAGAGGTGGTGTGCTCTATTACTTGTACTGTACCTTGGTACTCAATTATTCATGTTTATATGAAACAGATTTCATGATATATAGTAGTTCATTTGCCACACACTAGTAATAGCATATTTCTTTTTACTGAGCGTTGGCTCATCCCAGTGTTGAAACATTTTTCAGGTGATCCAGGTAGGCGAGCAGACCAGGCTCGCAAGTAGAGGGGCGTCTGTAGTGCTCTGTCAGCAAAGTGAGTACAGAGTCGGATTTTTTTTGTATAAACCCTAGCTAGTTTAGCGTATTTTTGGGGAAAAGATGTATTTATATTTTGGGAAAACAGTGATATGTATATAACTCTGGTATTATATTGTATGGATATGTTTATTATGATTTACGCTTCGTACTGCTTAGGTTAATGACGTAGATGGTATATGAGTCTATATATATATATATATATATATATATATATATATATATATATATATATATAAAATCATGATAATTAAGCAGGTCGTTACAAAAGGTGCATTTGTCTTTAGTAGGCCTCCCACGAGATTTACTCCTCCCATGAGATTTACTCCTCCTTCCAAGCATACGACTCTGAGAACGTCCCCTTATTGTTAGTGTTTCTGCTGTTTCCTTATGGACCCTCTAATCTTTCTTTCTACATTCAGTACTAATCAGTGCAGTACAAATAGCATCATAAGTAACTTTATCTTTCCCATACAATAAAGTGGTGGTCATATGATCATAATCATCGGGGAGAGAATTCAGTAACAATATGACTTTATCCTCATCTTTCACCTTTTCATCCAAATTTAACAAATCGACCAAAATTTTATTGAAAGCATTTATGTGGTCATTAATCGAAATACCTGGTTAATATTGGAAGCGAAACAATTTTTTTTCAAATAGAGTCGATTTTCTAGACTCTTGGTCATAAATGTATCTTCCAACGTCATCCACAATTTCTTTACAAATGTCTCCCTCATAACACAATATTTCTTATTTTTAGTGATACATAGATGAATCGTACCACATGCCTGATGATTGATCTTTTCCCAATCTCTGTCACCCATTTCTACTGGTTTATCAACCAAAGCAATATCTAATTATTGCTGATACAAGATGTCCATCACCTCACATTGCCACATACCAAAATTATTGGTACCATCAAATTTTGTCACCTCAAACGAAGCATTAGCTATTGTCTTCGATGATGATGTCGAAGCTGAAGGGGTTGGAGTTCGCGTGGACTGAGTTTCTTCTACTGCTGCACTAGTTTCAACCATCTTCTATATATTCAATAGCAACCAACAAAACAAAAGGCCTATGATGAATAGTACGTACAAACTGTGTCTATTCTATTTTATCTTATGAAATTCCACTTTGACTAGGCCGACCTCCAAGGAGTGATTGAGCCACAATGGTCTTTGAGCACTCGCTTAGACAATATCTTTCTTAGACATCAAACGTGGAATCAAGGATCCTAACAAAGGAACACCTTCGTATCGACACTATTCAACCTAGTTGTGATACCAATTGTTGTGCTAGACACCCCACTTGTGTCAAACATCAATACTACAACTATTGTGATTGAATATATAAGAAACTAAAGTAATGCAAAAACTAATAATAAAACAATAAAAAGAACAAGATAAGAAATTAATGAGGTTTAGTATAGAATTACCTACGTCCTCGGGTGCAAACGATCAATCCACTACTTCTTGACAAAGTACATCTTTGAGGTGTGTTTTACAAATTGAGAGTTTAGCTCTTTATATAGCTTCAACTTCAAGTCCAAAAAACACTTCTCTCCAATGTGAGCAAAATAATACAAAAAATTCAAAACAACTTTTTATACCAATGTGAGACAAAAAACAATCTTATATATTATATTTTGTCCAAATCCACACAAATTCGAATCAAAATACTCTTCCAAACACATGATAAATGTATTTCCTAAAAGTAGATTTTGCCCATCAAATATAAGTTTCAATTCAAGAGATTGATAATGACTGTACTCTGTGGGATTTTAGTAAATGCTTTTTATATATGTGTAAAAATATTATGTGATGACATATATTAGGGATTTTAGTAAATGGGATTTTGTTGTTGGTGTTGTTGTTGACAAAAGCTACAAAAATGGTGTAAAAACATATTAGCTCAAGGTAAATAGGTAAGGTAACTGATGTCATAAAAGAATATAAAGTCCATAGGCATAACGCAAATAAGGAAAAACTAAGAAAAACAAATCACTAAACTATGCAGACATTTGTGACAAAACATTTAGTTATATAAGGTTATCAAATGATAATCAATTGGATCTTGTAATTGATTAGTCAATTGACAAAGATAAATAGTAAAAGCCATAAGCCAAATCCACCCACAAGGCTTGAAAACCAAAGATTTGCACTATTGTCGACACATTAAGATCGTGGTTGGTCTAGATGCCTTAACTCATATGACAATTGAAAGAATAGGGACAAGATTGTGGGTTTTAAAAGTACAACAAATTTACACTAACTTTTTTTTTACCTGTGCTAGTTAGATAGCATAATTGTTATCAATTTCTCAATCAATAAACTAAATTTAAGCCTAATAAATTTGTAGTCTTGGTCTTTGCAATCAAAGCAAGGCTTGGGAGTACTATTATGCATGAGGAGGTATCAATGCCCCTTACACACCCATTCAAGAACAATACCTAATTAGCTTATGATTATCTTTTAAATCCAACTAATCAAGACTTGTGACTCTTCCATATTTATTTAGTATTTCAACCCTTCAAGTATTGAATAATTTAATAATTACAAAGGCCATTATTTATATTAAAAGTTTTGAAAGGATATCATTGTCCTATTTTCAAATTTTGTCATTAGACTAAATTCACATTCTTTTGCAAATTTATTGGGAAATTATACAAAATGTGCAAACAATGCAACAAATTGCTTGATACAATAACCAAGATGACTCAAAGTGACTGAATTAGGCAAATTGTCCGTCATAATAAGACAAGTGAGGTGATAGGTCTAAATAATCTTCCTCGATTCTTCATTATATCATTGGGGTATATTACACACACACACACATGTACGCAAAATGTTAAAACAAGACATAAATGACATATAATGCACATAATGTCCTAAATGTTTAGTCATGCCTCTTTGAACTTTTATTGAAAATTTTAAGGATTTTTATTGGATTTTTCTGATATGGAGACAATATTTATGGCAAAAAAAATGATAATGACAAACACTTAAGAAGATAGAAATACCTTTCAGGATTTCTATCATGTACCTACACAACACATTTACCAACACATGCTTGTATTTCACACAAGTAAGGACATCGCGTATGCATGAACGATCATCATTTCATTGTGCACGCACACACGCACATGCATGAACATGATCATTTATGTGAACTCTCACACACGTGCCTCCCCACACATTCACATTCACATTGATGCATACAAACTCATATGCATGCTCACGTTCCCGCACATTAACATAAGCACTATTTTATAAACACTTATATAATCGCATACATACATGTGCTTATACACATGCATGCAAGCTCATAAACATACATAATAATACATTCATACTCACATTTTTGCATGCATACATGCAAACCCGTGATATGCACACATGCACACACATGCATTCACATACAGTCTTAATTACTCTTTCATGATCATTCACATATGCATGGACTTACAACACACATACACATGCACACATGCATTCATGCACATGCTTTTATATTCACATTTCATGCAGTATCACCACTCAAACAAGCAAAATCACATGCATACCCATATACAAATGCATGTAAACTCACAAACTCATATTATTGGCATGCACATATGGACACCCATGCACACACATTCATATGCATACACACATATATATATGCATGTAAGATTGCATCAATGCATACACTTACACTGCCATGCTTACTTTGCCATGTAGTTGAACTAGACACATAACACATGCATGTATATAAACACCAAAACATTACCATGCACATATGATTAGAAGAGATATATATAAAGACATAAATCCAAAAGGGGAGGGGTGGCTGGTTAGGTGAGGGTTTCCAATGCTAGTGCTATGTGTATTGTCAAGATTATGAGAAGGGCATTAGTGAGAAGAAGATCAAATAGAGAGTGGGAGAGAAGAGAGGGGACGGTGACCGAAGTTTACAGCAAAACAAAGGGGTCTCCTATCTTTTTCTTTAGTTTTTTTGCTTAGAGGAAATGCACAAACTGTGTGTGTGTGTGTGTGTGTGTGTGAGAGAGAGAGAGAGAGAGAGAGAGAGAGAGAGAGAGAGAGAGAGAGAGAGAGAGAGAGAGGAAGGAGAGGAGGGAGTTGGTAGAGGGCGTTGGCTGAACAAACCAACAATAAGGAGGGGGTCTTGATTTTCTTTTTCTCTCTCAGTTTTTTTTTAATAAATGGTATAGGCTAAACAATACACACAAGGAAGGTTTTGGACTAGGATATGAAAGGAGGAATTCGAGTTGATTGCCATGGTCAACGAAGTTCCATCATAAGCAGCTACTAGTTGGTCATTCGCTATAAGGGCTTACATGGGGTGGAGGGAAATGGAAAAAGGAAGCCAGACCTATCTCATTTGGTTATTCACATGATGGAGAGTAAGGTTACAAAGAAACTCAGTGGAGCCAAGCCACAACATGCTTAGGCTTGGCTCGATTCAAGCTAAAAAAGATAGGTTCGAGTTCAACTCAAGATTAAAAATATTGGCTCGACCTTATGTTTGAGCTCGAATCATTTATAGGCTTAAGTATAGGCTTAGGCTCGGTTTGAAATTTTATAAATGACCTAAAATGTTGTGCAAAGTGCTGAATGTCAATGCGCAACAAAAACCACAAATCGAATCGAAATGTGCAATGTAGCAACCAACGATGAACAATACGAAAATAAGCAATCACAAAGAGAATAAAGGAAAGCAAATAATCAAAGACATGAGAATTTATGTGGTTCGGAAAATTGCCTACGTCCATAGGAGCAAGCGACTAATTTTCACTATCAATCGTCAAAGCTTATATCAAGGGTTACAAATATAGTTTATCTATCAACCATATGCATACAGAAATCTTAGAAACTTCCTAAGATACCCCTATAGCAAATCTTGGAGGAAAAACCTCCAAATCTCCCAATATACTGATCGTTCTAATTCAAAATCCGTGATATGTGCCAAACAATACTATCTACAATTTCAGGCAAATCGTCGACAATTTAATACTGATTCTAATTCGAAAGACTAAAAACGTCAATGGTTTCAAGAAAATCGTCAATGGTTTAATACCAAGAGCAAACCGTCGATGAATCGTCGACCTAACCATCAACAGTTTCTTCCTTATTCTTTGCTTCACCATGTTTTCTCAATGCATGCATTCCACTCAATATGAGCCACATATCCAACAATATCCACCTTGGCGAATATTCACCACTTAGGAGAAATATGAAAACATAACCCGCTGCTCCACCTGGGATACTAGATTGGGACCGCCTCCCGTCTAGCACCTGTAGACGTTGATAAAGTCCAAGAAATGCTTATACTTGTCTGTTGTGATAGACTTTGTCAACATATCTGCAGCATTCTCAGATGTGTAAACTTTCTTAAGAAGAAGTTCACCTGAACCAACCAGTTCCCTAATCCTGTGAAACCATACATCAATGTGCTTTGTCCTCGCATGACACACCTGGTTCTTCGCCAAATAGATGACACTCTAACTATCACAATGCAGTAAAACTCCACCTTACTAGATACCTAACTCCTCGACCAATCATGTAAGCCACAACGCTTTCTTGGCACCATAGACCTCCAAAAAATAGGTCCTCCCACAAGGTTAAATATGTATTTTATGGTAGACCTTGTGTCATCCAAGTCTCATGCGTAGCTAACATCCACATATCCTACCATTGAT
Organism: Malania oleifera; assembly: GCF_029873635.1. NCBI lineage: Eukaryota > Viridiplantae > Streptophyta > Magnoliopsida > Santalales > Ximeniaceae > Malania > Malania oleifera. Next base: position 27,753,290 of record NC_080426.1, on the reverse strand, counting down.
GGATCACTTTGTTGTCTACTAAACATAATGTCATATCTTGTTATACCCCTCAAGTATATGAGAATCTCCATTCCAAGTATCCTCTTGGTTCCACCTAAGTCTTTCATGTCGAACTCTTTACTCAACATATTCTTCAACTCGCTCAGTTATATCCTTCGCAACAATCAACATGTCATCGACATAAAGCAATAGAAATATGAGAGAACCATCCTCAAGACTTCTCACATAGACGCACCAATCATTCTTACACCTCCTATGACTAATATGGATCATGTAGGCGTCAAACAGTGTGTACCACTGCCTTAGAGACTACTTTAGCCCATAAAGTGACTTCTTCAATTTACAAACCAAGTGCTTCTGTCCAAGTTTGCAAAAAACTTCCGATTGTGTCATGTAAATCAGCTCCTCCAAATCACCATGGAGAAACATCATCTTTACGTCTTTTTGCTCTAGATGCATGTCGTATTGCGCCACTAGTCCTAACACTACCTTGATGGAAGTGTGTTTGACCACAGGGGATAAGATTTCATTATAATCAACTCTCTTTATTTTTGAGTATCCTTTCGCTACCAACCAAGCCTAGAACTTCTCTCTCTCTCATATTCTGAAATTGTTTCTTTCTTCATGTACACCTACTTGCATCCAATCGCCCTTTTCCCTACTGGAAGCTCCACCAAATCTCACGTCTAGTTCTTATGCAGTGATTCAATCTCCTCCACCATAACACCCATCCAACTACCTTTATCCTAGTTGTGCACTGCCTTATGAAAAGTAATAGGATCCCCGCTGCTAGTGATAAGTGAATAAGACACCAGATTGTCAAATCCGTACCTGGGGGTGGCCTAATGATGCGTCTGGGTTTATTTATAGCTATGCTGTGATGCTATTAGTCTCCCAAGTTAGAGCTCCCTACATTCTAAACATCATCATCTCTGCTCTGAGTCTCAACTCCACCCATACTACCTGCTGATCTCTCGAGCTAAAACTCCCTGTATTTCTGGCCCAAGTCTTCAACTCCACTTGTACAACATGTTTGTTACTACTGTAGTTTTCTAGCACCTATTTCTCTTCATTTTCCCGAGTATGCTGAAATATGATTTTCTCATCAAAAACCACGTCTCTACTGATCACAGCCTTGTTAGCCACCAAATCCCACAACTTGAACCCTTTCATCCCTTTCTAATATCCCAGAAAGATGCATCGTCTAGACTTCGCCTCAAACTTTGATCTCTCCTCACCAGGAATATGCACATAGGTAGGACACCCAAATACTCTTAAGCCGAAGTAGTCTTCCTCGTTACCTGTCCACACCTCCTTAGTAATATTCCCATCTTGTGATGCCCTTGGTGATTTGTTAACCAAAAAACAAGTCATATTCACAGCCTCAACCCATAAATTCTTAGCGAGCCCAGCATTCAACCTAAGACACTGAGCCCTTTCAGCTAGTATTCGGTTCATCCTTTCTGCCACCCCATTTTGTTGTGGCGTCTTGTGTACTATAAAATGTCTCATTATTCTATGCTGCTCGCACAACTCTTTAAAGCTTGAGTTTGTGTACTTAGTGCCATTGTCTAACCTAAGGCACTTAATATTTCTCCCGATTTGATTTTCCACCTCAACTTTCCACAATTTAAACTCGGCAAACGTCTTTGACTTGTGCCGCATGAAGTATACCTAGACCTTTCGTGAGTACTCATAAATAAAACTCATGAAGTACATATATCCCCATCATGATGCTACTCTCACTCGCCCCCAAACATCTAAATGAATGTAGTTTAGTATTCCCTCCGTCTTGTACGTGGCTGTCATGAACTGAACCCTATTCTACTTCCTAAGAACACAGTACTTGTAAAAATCCAGCTTGCATGATTTGACCCCCTTCAAAAGATTTATCTTATAAAGCTCCTTCATTCCACACTCACCTATATGTCCTAACCGCATATGCCACAAAACTGTACCTAGCAATGTATAGATATTCCCTAGTACTTTCAGCCCCTTCATCACAATCAGAACACCCTTGCTTGCCTTCATTACCCCACTTTTACACTTGTAACTAAACCCGTTATAGTCTAAAGTGTCTAATGAAATCAAATTCTTTCTTAACTCCAGTATGTGTCTAACATCACATAATGTCCACACCACACCATCATGCATCTTGATTTTGATGTTTCCTATTCAGACAACTTTGCAGGCAGCATTGTTTCCCATCAAAACATAACTAGAATTCACCAATCTGTAAGTGGTGAAGTCTTTGTTGGGCATCATATTATTAGAGCATATCCAGTCTAAGATCCAAGAATCTGTGAACTCATCTGAACTAGATGAAATCGAGAGCATATCGCCATCTCCGCTCCCAAAGTCTCCTTCTTCCATTACATTCGTCGTGTTTGATGAACCTTATTTGTTTTCAGCATTCCCTTTCTTTCTTTCTAAACAATCCAATTTTATGTGCCCATTTTTCCCATATTTAAAACACTGTATGTCCTTTCTCTTCTAAGAATTGGATCGAGCCTTATTGTTAATCGGTCCACCCCGAAACTTGCTTCTCCCACGATCCTTATTACCCTTCACCAACACCTTTCACCTTGAGAATTCTCGTCACTGACCTTCTTCCTTTCATGGAAACTCAATAGGGCACTCATGATATCCTCCAACTCCAGAGTATTTTTCCCTCATGTCAAAGTCATAACCAGAATCTCATACGTAGGAGACGTAGGTAGGGAATTAAGCAACATCAATGCTTTGTCTTCGTCCTCAAACTTCACATCAACCCACTTCAGATCACTATTGATTTGATTAAATACATTTATGTGTTGATTCAAGTCTGAACCCTCTGCCATCTTAAGACCATAGAGTTTTTTCCTAAGATACAACTTATTTGTCAATGAATCTGACATATACTGGCTCTCCAATTTCAACCAAACTTCCGTCGGCGATTCCTCATCCATGACGTGATACATTACATCATCGGCCAAACAAATCCTGATAATAGTCATGGCCTTAGCTTCCAATGCCTTCAAAATAATGTCTTTTATGCATTCCGGCTGTTTTTCGTATAGTGCCTTAACCGTATGTTGTTGCATCAACAAGTCCTTAACCCTCCTTTGCCAAAGTTAGAAGTTTCTCGTTCCATCGAACTTAACAACATCGAACTTTACCAAAGAAATCCCAGCCATTGCAATCAATAGCTATGATACCAATTTTGTAAGAACCCAAACCGTGATATATGGACTTAATTAATTAAGAGAAGGGTAAAGTGGTAAATTAGCAGGCTTCGTCAACAAAGGCTTTGTGTTGCTCGGTGATGAAGTTCAGGGGCTCATCAATGAGGAGAAGCCGAGAGGTTTCGGGAAATCGGGAATTTCAGGCTCATCAATGAGGCTACCATCTCATCGATGAAGTGTCTTTAGTACCTCATCGATGAAGATGCCATCTCGTCGATGAGGACGGCCGAGTCAAAGGGCTATAAATATCAGTTTTCATTACTTCTCAGCTAAGAAATCTCAAAATCTCTCTTTATCTCTCTAAAACGTGAATGGGCACTCCCTCTCTCTAGATTTCTTTGTCGTTCGTTGTGGGAATCGTTGATCCAATGTTACCATAAGGATTAGGGAAGGATTCTCTACAAGTTCTACGGGTCGGATCTTTGTTCCGAGCACTTTTGAGTTTTGGCTCGAAATTGAGGTAAGGCTTGGTTTTCAATTTTGATCTGGTAGTTATGTAAGGAATAGGATTGTGAGTATCTTATATATTGTGCTTTGTAGATTTTGGGAACTCGATTCGTTGTTTAGGGGCCGTAGAGTTCGGGATTGACCATTAGGGGAAAGGTAAGAGGATTCAGTTTATGTCAGTTATTTTTTAAATCGGACTCGGTGGAACTGTGGTCCACAGTCCTGTGTGCGTTTTGGTTACTCATTTAAGGGGATCTAACGAGTAAAACTATGGGTTTTTCATAATTACAGTTTTAGGAAAAGGGGGCGACGAGCTGCATCCCTAGTTTTGTTGGAAAATCATAAATATATTGTGATATATATTGTGTAATAGGGACGGCTGTGCCTTGACTCGTTTAAACTGTATGTGTTTGGAAAACCATGATTTTAGATTACCAAATGGGTGTGATTTGTTTGGTTATATGAGCATGCATGGTTGTGTTTTGTTGAAATGCAATAGGAACTGGGTTTCGAATTGTTCTAGGTATTGAAAGAGTGTCCGGATCTATATCCAAGGACGTATGAAATCACTGGCCATGTTTGGTAAGAGTGTTCGACTCTATATCCAAGGGTGTGAGCCTTACCGGTTGATCACCGAAGGGTGTGGATCCACCAGTTTGTACTGGTACGATGCCATGGGAGTCTGGGACTAGCCATGTGCCGGGGACATTGTGTAATGCAAGTCGGCTTCGGGCCAAAGGGTGTGACGACACTGGGTTGCTTGATCCTGTGTGTGTGCATGTATGCACTGTACTGGAACTATTTTGTGAAAATACTGGAATTGCATTTAACTATGTATGTTTTGTGTATCATGATAACACTCATATGCCACACACCGATATAACTTGTATTTGCCCTTACTAAGAGGTGTCTCACCCCTGTTGTACGTACATATTTTTCAGATCCTTCGAGTAATCAAAACTAGAGTCCTTTAAGTTGGGAGCGTAGTGGTCGGTCTACTGCGAGAGGTACTTGGGTAAGTACTAGGACTGTATTGAGTGGTCTTTTGTGGTTTTAGATGACACCCGGGTTGTGTTTTGTATTATGGACTTGGATTTCCTTTTGTATAGACTCTGGTATGGTACTGGATGTGTATAGAAAGACCATTTTTCGCTGCGTATATTCCATTGTATATGAATGTGTATAGGGTGCCTGGGAACCCCACGGGGTCGGACCCTTATTCATTGTCTTGTGTATGGATGTTTTGTATGGAACAGGGACAAGTTAGGTTACTAATTCACCCCTGGGACCCATTACCTGGTTCGGGGTGTGACAGTTTGGTATCAGAGCTAACCAGGTTGTTAAGTCTTGTAGATTTGGTTTGGCATACCTGTGTGTACATACCATAGTATAGGATGTTGGAAATGGGTAGAGTAGGTCGAGGGTTGTTTTGTTGCTAGATAGGGACTCATTGGCAGTGTGCTGTATTTTTCCTGGAATGACGATTTAAGTAAAATCATGGTAAGCCATTGATGATATTCGTGTCAGTGTGATAGGACAAACCTGGACCCGTGAGGTGGTAGTTAACATGTTTAGTCATAGATGACTGTGTTAATGGTACGTGTTGTGGGAGTACTAATAGGTTTCTATCATTTATTTTCAGAATGGAGCCCAAGGATAATAATTTGGAAATTGAGGGTTGGCGAGGTAGGTAATGCAGGAGATCGGGCGGAGTGTTAGGAGACGCGAACTTTCTCCTACGGTTGCGAGGTGCACCATTGAGAGGTTCACACGCATGCATCCTACGATGTTCTCAAGAGGTCCCGACCCGATGATAGTAGATTACTAGGTTGAGAAGATTGAGAGGATTATGGAGGTCTTACACTGCACAAATAGGCAGAGAGTCCTCTATGCTACCTTCTAACTGTTTGGAGAGGCAGGGCGATGGTGGACTGCAGTGAGTCTGCTGGAGAAGCAGAGAGCTGGTCCCATGGAGATAACGTGGAGTCGTTTCAAGGAGTTTTTCTTTGAAAGATACCTCCTGGATTCCATACGCGATGCTAAGGAGGATGAATTTTCTGCTCTAACTCAGGGAAATATAACGGTGCAGGGGTATGCGGCTCGGTATATAAAGCTATCTCAGTTTGCATTGTGTTTGATCTCAAATGAGTACGAGAAGACTCGGAGGTTCGAGAAGGGCTTGAGGAAGGATATCCGCAGATTAGTGGGGATGCTTCAGATTCATGAGTTTTCGGTCTTGGTAGATAAGGCTACGGTGATCGAAATTGGCATCTGAGAGGATAAGGTGGATCAGGAGCCAAAGAAGAGGCTAGTACCTTCTGGTTCTCAGTTTGGATCTCATCAGGGATCATGGAGGAGGAAGAACAGGGGCTCAGGTTACCACCAGAATACCTAGCATTAGAGTTCTCAGATGAGCCAGTCGGGTGATCTTTGTACCAGGTGCCACAGATGGCATAGCGGTGATTGCCAGTCGTTTGGGGGTAACTACTACAACTGTGGCCAGTCAGGTCACATGACTCGGGATTGTCATGCGCCAAAAAGGGGTACACTTTCTTCGAGTCAGAATTAGGGAAGTAATAAGGTATCCCAGAGAACATATCAGGCGAACACAACTCCGGCGAGGGTGTACTCGCTTACTCCAGCGCATGATGAGCATATCTGGAATATGGTGACAGGTACTATGATGATACTTTTAAATAGAGTTGTGGTTTTATTTGATTCGAGTGCTACCCACTCCTTTATATCTATTAATTTTGTGAAAATGTGTGGGGTGGAGACCCAAGTCATGGATGAAGGCTTGTCTGTAGCTACACCATCTAGAAGTGTATCATTTTGTAGGAGGATGTTAGAAGACTGCCCAGTGGTAATTCAGGGGAGGTTTCTACCGGCGAATCTTGTGGTGTATGATATGTCGGGGTTTGATGTCATACTGGGGATGGATTGGTTGTTCTCCAGTTATGTTGTGATCGACTGTCATAGGAGGTGGTGGTGTTCAGACCTCCTAGGGAGCAAAAGTATGAGTTTGTAGGATCGTGTGTGTGTTCGACACCACAGGTTCTATCGGCACTACAAGCGAGGAGGTTACTTTTGGACGAATGTCAAGGGTACCTAACTTGCATAAGAGAACCGCCGCGGGATGAGTTGAGGCTCGAGGATATTTGGGTGTTCAGCGAGTTCCCGGATGTGTTTCCAGAAGATTTACCCGGTTTACCTCCGAATTGTGAGGTGGAGTTCGCGATAAAGTTGCTGTCTGGCAGGGCACCGATCTCTAAAGCTTCGTACCAGATGGTTCCAGCGGAACTTCAGAAGTTGAAGGAGCAGTTGCAGGAATTACTGGAAAGGGCTTCAGTCGACCTAGTGTTTCGCCTTGGGGAGCTCCAGTTTTATTTGTGAAGAAGAAGGACGAGTTGATGCGTATGTGCATTGATTACCGTGAGATCAATAAGGTGACTGTGAAGAACCGTTACCCTTTGCCTCGTATCGATGATCTCTTTGATCAGTTGCAGGGAACATAGGTCTTTTCGAAGATCAACCTACGGGCAAGGTAACATGAGATGAGGGTTAGATCTGAGGATGAGGCGAAGACTACTTTCCGAACTAGATATGGTCACTACAAGTTTTTAGTCATGCCTTTTGGGTTGACGAATGTTTCGGCTGTGTTCATGGATCTTATGAACAGGATTTTCCATGAGTACCTGGACTAGTTTGTAGTGGTGTTTATCGATAATATTCTTGTATACTTGAGGAGTTCGGAAGAGCATGAAAGTCATCTTAGGTTAGTATTACAGATTCTACGGGAGAAGAAGTTGTACACTAAGCTAAAGTAGTGTGAGTTCTGGTTGAATCAGGTTGCATTCTTAGGCCATATGGTATCTAAGGACGGTGTTTCAGTTGATCCTAGCAAGATTGAAGTTGTGGTTAGCTGGGTGAGGCCGAAGAATGTGCAGAAGGTTCAGAGTTTTCTAGGACTGGAGGGTTATTATCGTCGGTTCGTGGAGGGGTTTTCTAAGTTGTCTGGGCCTCTGACTCGATTGACCAGGAAGGGGGTGAAGTTTGAGTGGACTAGTAATTGCAAGTAGTGCTTTCAGGAGTTGAAGCACCGGCTGATTACTGCTCTAGTTTTGACCATTCCTTCTGGGGATGACCATTTTGTGATTTATAGCGACGCATCTTTGAAGGGTTTATGATGTGTGCTTATGCAGCAAGGTAAGGTATAGCGTATGCTTCTCGACAACTTAAAGAATATGTGAAGAATTACCCTACGCATGATCTAGAGTTAGCTGTAGTTGTATATGCGCTGAAAATATGGCGACACTACTTGTATAGTGTGCGGTGCTAGATTTTCACCGATCACAAAAGCCTCAAGTACTTTCTTTCACACAGAAGGAGTTGAACATGAGGTAAAGAAGGTGGCTTGAGTTGATTAAGGACTACGATTGCACCATCAATTATCACCTGGGTAAAGCTAATGTGGTAGCCGATGCGTTGAGTCGGAAGTCGGAAGATACTACAGTATCTGCAGTTGTAGCTCAGCATCACATCAGACAGGATCTAGAGAGCTTGGGTATAGAGTTGGTATTTGGTGATCATCGGGCTTTCATTTCTAGTTTGGTGGTCCAACCGACTTTGTTTGAGCGTATTAAAGTCGTGTAGGCTAGTGATGCCGAGTTAGCTGAGATTGTGGAGAAGGTGCAGTAGGGGTTGGATGCGGACTTTAACATCTCTGTGGGAGGTGTGTTAAGGTTCGGGACTAGGTTATGTGTTTCGAATGATGATGGGATCAGGAAGACAATTCTGGAGGAAACGCATCACTCTTTGTATACGATACATCCGGATAGTACGAAAATGTATCAGAATTTGCATGAGACCTTCTGGTGGAGTCGTATGGAAAGACAGATTGCTTAGTTTGTGGAGCAATGTTTGACGTGTCAATAGGTAAAGGCTGAACATCAGAGGACGGCAGGGCCGTTACAGCCCTTAGTTATTCTGGAATGGAAATGGGAGCATATTTTCATGGATTTTGTGACCGGATTGCCGCCAGAACTTCACGGGCATAATGCTATTTGAGTGATTGAGATTGTGGACAGGTTGATGAAATCTGCTCACTTTTTACTGATGAAGGTTAGCTACCCATTGAGTAGGCTAGCAGACATGTACGTGCATGAGATAGTTAGGATGCACAGGGTACCGATGTCCATTGTATCAGATTGAGACCCAAGGTTTACTTCTTGATTCTAGACGAGCTTGCAAGAAGCATTGGGGATGAAGCTTACTTTCAGTACAGCGTTCCACCCCCAAACTGATGAACAGTTGGAGAGCACAATACAGATCTTGGAAGATATGTTGCGGGCTTGTGTATTAGACTTTGGTGGTAGCTGGATACAGTTTATGCCAATAGTAGAGTTCGCCTATAACAACAACTTCCAAGTGAGTATCAGGATGGCGCTGTTTGAGACTCTGTATGGTCGGAAGTGTTGATCTCCTCTGTATTGGGATGAGGTTGGTGAATGTCAGGTGTTAGGACCTGAACTCGTGCAGCAGGCATCTGAGAATGTGGGTTTGATCCGAGATAGGATTAAATCAACTTAGAGTCAACAGAAGAGTTATGCAGATGTTCACTGCTGAGAATTAGAGTTTGAAGTGGGGGGTAAGGTATTTATGAGGATCGCTCCGATAAAAGGGGTGATGAGGTTTGGGAAGAAGTGCAAGCTGAGCTTGAGGTATATTGGACCATTCAAGGTTCTTGAGCGAGTGGGTCCTATAGCCTACAAAATTGCACTACCCCCAGCGCTCTTGAGGATCCACGATGTGTTTCACGTATCCATGTTGAGGAGGTACGTGTTGGATCCTTCACATGTTATAACTTACGAGGACTTGGAGATTGGGGATACATTAACGTATGAGGAGGTACCTACTTAGATTCTAGACTGTAAAGTTCATAAGTTACATACCAAGGATATACCGTTAGTGAAGGTATTGTGGTAGAATCACAAGGTTGAGGAAGCTTCTTGGGAAATGGAAGCGGAGGTATGCCAGAAGTATCCACAATTGTTCTGAGTGTCTGTACATTACCCTACTTTGTATTGGGATAGGTGGTTAGTCTTGGGAAGTGTGTGTATTGTGAACTCCTGAGGCGGTTGTGTATGTAACCACGGTATTCCTTAGCCTTAAGTAAGGGTATGTATATATTGTGACGGGGCTACATTGTAGTAGTTGCCAGTCCTTTATAGAGTTGAGTGTGTGTATTTGAATTGTATAAATGAGTTCATGAATGAGAGATTGCAAATTTTGAGGACAAAATTTTTGTAAGGAAGGAGGGTTATAAGAACCCGAACCATGATATATGGACTTAATTAATTAAAAGAAGGGTAAAGTGGTAAATTGAGCAGGCTTCGTTGACGAAGGTTTTTTGTTGCTCGGCGACGAAGTTCAAGGGCTCGTCGACGAGGAGAAGCTGAGAGGTTTCGAGAAACCAGGAATCTCAGGTTCGTCGACGAGGCCACCATCTCGTCGACAAAGTGTGTTCAATACCTCGTCGACGAAGACGCCATCTCGTCAACAAGGACGGTTGAGTCAAAGGGCTATAAATATCAGTTTTCATTACTTCTCAGTTAAGAAATCTCAAAATCTCTCTCTATCTCTCTAAAACTTGAATGGACATTCCCTCTCTCTAGATTTCTTCGCCCTTTGTTACGGAAATCGTTGATTCGAAATTACCGCAAGGATCAGGGAAGGATTCTCTACAAGTTCTACAGATCAGATCTTTGTTCTGGGCACTTTCGGGTTTTGGCTCGAAATTGAGGCAAGGCTCAGGTTTCAATTCTGATCCGGTAGTTATGTAAGGAATAGGATTGTGAGTATCTTCTATACCGTGCTTTGTGGATTTTGGGAACTCGGCTCGCTGTTTAGGGGCCGTAGAGTTCGGGATTGACCATTAGGGGAAAGGTAAGAGGGTTCAGTTTATGTCGGTTATTTTTTAAATCGGACTCGGTGGAACTGTGGTACATGAATGTGTATAGGATGCCTGGGAACCCCATGGGGTCGGACCCTCATTCATTGTCTTGTGTATGGATGTTTTGTATGAAACAGAGACAAGTTAGGTTACTAATTCACCCCTGGGTCCTATTACCGAGTTTGGGGCGTGACAAATTTGTTGTGTAAAGTGCTAAATGCCAATGCGCAGCGGAAACCACAAATCGAATCAAAACGTGCAATACAACAACTAACGATGAACAATACAAAAACAAGTAATCACACAAGGAATAAAGGAAAGCAAATTATCAAAGACATAAGAATTTATGTGGTTCAACAATTTGCCAACGTCCATGAGAGCAAGCGACTGATTTTTACTATCAATCGTCAAAGCTTACATCAAGGGTTATAAATATAGTTTATCTCAATCAACGTTATGCGTACAAAAATCTTAGAAACTCCCTAAGATACCCTTATAGCAAATCTCGGAGGAAAAACCTCCAAATCTCCCAAATATCCCAATTTACTGATTATCCCAATTCAAAATCAGTGATCTGTGTCAAACAATACCGTCGATGGTTCAATATCGATTCCAATCCTGAAGACTAAAACCGTCGATGCAACCATCGACCTAACTGCCGACGGTTTCTTCCTGCAGCCTACTTATTTGTTATTTGCTTTAGTACCATGCTTTTTCGACGCATGCGTTCCACTTAATATGAGCCACATATTCAACATAATAATAACATTTTCATCCACCTATCATATTTAGGCCGAAATTTATGTCTTTCTTTTTGGGCGATTGTGCCAATATTGGACTTTTGGGATTGGGGCAACTTAATAATCCTATTAAAAAGCTCATTACTAAGCTTCTTGGCAAACCTAATTAACAAGCCCATTCAAACCAGTTATCAAATTGCTCTCGACCAAAACGAGTCAAGTTTTACTACGTTCATACTTGACTCGTTCAGAAACCAAGCCTAAAAATTGGATTTGTGACTCATTCATTTAGATAATAAACAAGTTCAAATGATCCATTACCAAGTCGAGATCCCAAGTTGTTTGTGAGCGAATTAGTTCATCTAAAAGCCTATTGGAGAGAAGCCAAACTAGTCATCGAAGGGAAATTAGTGTGCCAATTGTTGGAAAACTTTGGAATTGGCAAGTGACCTACGCGAGAAAGAAGAAGAAGAACAGGAGGGGTGGAAACAATGATCGACTTCATTGGTCTCTCTTTCTATTTCTCTCTCTCTCTTTTATTTTTGTTTTATTTTTGGTTAATTGACACGTGTGCATAGGTTCCCACGCTCATATGTGTGTATTTTACTTCAAAATACTTTAGTGACGTTTTGTTTGGTGCACGTGCTAAGATTTATTTTTTTTTTTTCCATTAAAATTTTTTTTTTCTTTTTGTCTGAACAATTTTGGCGCTAAAAACTTCTCTTCTATACTATTTTAAAGGGAATTTTCTTATTTGGTGTCATCTTTCTAAAACTCAAAATTGACTTCATAAAACTTTTTTTTGGTTTGTTAAAAAAACATGGAAGGGTATAAATGTTAAAAACACATTATAATCCACATTTAATTATTCTTAAAAGATTGGGAAGTAGTTTTCCTTCCCCATTAACCTTTTCCTTTAGTTTCCAAAACGCATTTATACTATTTAATTTTTAATTTTTTAAAATATTAAAAAAAATAAAAACAGATGAATCATGAAAGTACGCACATAATGCGTGCCCATGCCTTGTATACATGATGATCAAAATATTTATTTATATTTAACCCATTTTTTAGTAACGTCGTTTGTATAGAGAATATTATTTGTCTCCAAATTTCCCAAATCTAAAAGCCTAGAAAGAAAAATCATCCTTTTTGAACATCTTAAAAATTAACTGCTTGTTACGAAAAATATTTAAATTAAATATTTCTATCAATAAGTAGTGTTTCATTTATACTTAAATAGATATTATTTTAAAAAGTAATTTTCTAAACTATTTTTTTAGGAAAATAACTATTTTTGGTAAAATATTTTTTTGATAAAAGCACTTATCTAAAAAAGTAATTTTAAACTAGTTTCAGATGAATGCTTTTTTCACAAAAATACTTTTCTCTATATTTTCCAACATTTTCTCTCCATATCAAGTATCATCAAAAAAATTATTCTAATATAATTAAAATTCAAGAAATTTCAAATGTTAATAATATCTAAAATCAAATTTTATTTATTGATTTGCTATATATATTGTCTATCTCACTCTCCTTAGTAACCGGACATGAAAAAGTGAGTTCCTTCATTTTTATCTTTTTATTTTTTTTTATTTTTCAAATTTCAAATGTATTTTAGGAGTTCATTAGAAAATGCAAAAATCTTAGGGAAGGAAAAGAAAAATCTGAAAAAAAAAAACTTACTTTTCATGTTTGGTTTTCAAGGAAAGAGAAATAAAATAAAAATTATAACAAGTGAATGAACAATTTTTTTTTTTTCACATCATTAACATTTATTTTAAAATTTTAATCATATTAAATTATATTTTATTTTGAATAGTATAAAATATAGAGAAAAAGATACAATTAAAAAAATCCATCTTATGTTTCCAAACAAAATCCTTGATCCCAATTGACTATACATTTGGGAGCTTGGAATTGGTATCCTGAAATTGAATTTGTATGAATTTGGATAAAGCAGACTTTCTTTCAAGGTAGCGTTTGGTTCACAGTTGGAATCGAAATCGGAATTCACCGGAATCTAAAACGGAATGTCAGATTCCTTTCTCATGTTTGGTTCAAAACAGAATCAGAATCGAAATTGTGTTATAGTGTTTGGTTTATATAGACACAGGAACCGAAAATGAGTCTAACTAATATAAAAAAAATTATTTAATTAATTTAATATAAAATAATAATATTATAAATACAATTATTATATAACATTTTTATATTATAATATATAACTTATTATTAGATATTTATATTTAATGATGTCATAATATTAATATTATTTTTTATATTTATATAATATATATTATATTATACTATATTATATATAATATTACATTATATTATATACTTTCCTGCTTATATTTAATATACAATAGTATTTATATATTTTTAGACTATATCATTACTAGATTTTATTATTATGTATTTATAATTGATGATAATAATAAATATTTTATTTTATTTTATTTTATGATTATAAATAATAGTATAATAAATCAAAAGCCATAAATAAATCATAATATTTTGATATTTAATATTGTTTATTAAATTTTCATATGCTATAATGTTATTATATATAATAAAAATATTACTAATTATGGTTTGATATGTATATTCAAGTATATAGTAATATTTTAATATGAATAATGATGCCATAATATTAATATTATTTTTTAAAATATAATATAGAATTGTATTAAAATTTATTCAAATCCACCAAAATTTAAATTTAAGGTTCAAAATGTCCCAAAAACATAGCATCGGTGATTTTGAGAGCAAACATTTGAGACTTTTATTGTAAGTTGTACGATTTTGAGAATTTTATAGTTTAATCTTAAAGAATATCTTTCTTTTGAGAAGAAATCAAACTTTTTTTTTTCAACAAATAAGAAATTAGTATTTCTTGTATAATTAAGATAACGCTTAGAGTTTTTTCTTCTTCTTTGGATGTATGCCAACAATGTCCAAGAGAGCTCTTTAAAATAACTATTGAGACATTTTATAAAGAAGAATTTTAGTGATACTTAAAACTCTTAAAATATTGAGATGCTTCCAACACCATTGCATCACCAAATTTATAGCTTGACTAACTATATTTTTCTAGTCTAGGTCTACATCTTAAGATAAGCCGAAAGTGTTTCATTTTTTAATAGGGCAAGTACTATTGATTTTTAAATTAGGCTCACTAAACGACTAATTGAATTTATCTTGAACTATATTTGACTAATTAGCGACAAATAAGGCATCAATAATTTATGTATCTTTAAAAAAAAAAAGACAATCCAATACATAAAGCTCCTATGTATCTGGGGTCCGGAGAAGGGGCGGACCACAATGGGTCTATAAATGCCCTCATGAGCATGCTGGTCACTAGTTTAAAAGAAAATATTTATTGTGAAGTGTCTAATATCTTTTAGATAAATAATTATATAATTTATTAAAAAAAACTATAAATGAGACTTTAGACATTAGAGTATCTTCTAAATAATAAATTTTAAATGTTTTTAAGATTTTGAAAAAAAAAAACTCATTAATTGATTTTTAGTAAACAAAAAATAATAATAATTAAAATTTTAGGTATAATTCACAATTTAAAAATTGAAGTAAAGTTATTAATTTTCATGTGAAGAAGTGATATATTGATATTTTATAAAATAAAATAAAAAAGCAATAGAAATATATTTGCTAATTGTTTATCTATAATTTTATGTAAGTATTAAAAAATATTTTTCATAATTTTTATTATATTATTTGTGTCATATTATATCTTATATTTTTAAAGACTTTTTATATCCTTATATTTACAGTTGTCATAAAAGTATCTTATGTCTATGTTTGTAGTCTAACAAAATATTTTTACTTTTTGTAAATAATCTTTAATACTTTAATATTATAAACTAAATTATAAAAAATATAGTATTAATTTATTTTAAATATATATTTATAATTTATTAAAATTATAAAAAATATCTTACATTATTATTCACATAGGTATGATGGTGGAAGTCATGTAAGTGAATTAATCCAAGAGTCAAAGTCAATAATTAGCTTGTGCATCTATTTTTTAAAATATATTTTCTTTATTTTCATGAATTTGTTGTTAGAGTTATCCCACATCAGTTGTGGAAGGAAATGACGGTAAGTTATTAAGTGTGAGTTATCCCAACATTTGTATAATCAATAATAGGGTGGCGTTTGAAAGTATGTCATGACCCTCATGTTTTGTTTTTTCTATTAGGCTTGTTTGGAACTCGAAAAATGTGAAGAAATAACGAAAAAAAAAAACATAAAGGAATTCAATTTTTCAAGTTTGGTTATTAGAGAAAGTGAGAATTTTTTTAATATATATATATATATATATATATATATATATATATATCAAATTAATGAACAAAATTTTGGTTTTATACATTATTAATTTTTTTTTTTTTTTTTAAATTGAATCATATTCGAACAAATTTTCATTTTTAACGGTATTTGATAAGATAACAAAAATATAATGAACAATGAGTTTTTCTTCTCATTTTCCTTAATTTTTTTCCTTTTTCCAATTAAAATCTTTAATTCAAACATACTCTTAAGCCCCGTTTGGAACACAGAAAATATTAAATAAAGGAAAGAAAAATATCAAGAAATTAATGTTTTCATATTTAATTATCGAGAAAAATAAGAAAGAAAATGAAAAATATATCAAAATCACGAACAAATTTTTGATTTTACACATAATTAATAGTAAATTTTTTTCAAATTTTTATCATATAAAACAAACTTTTATTTTTAATATAATTTAATATAGAAAGAAAATATAATGGAAAATAACTTTCCTCCTTATTTTCCCTTCATTCTATTTTTTTAAGTAAAATTTTTTATCCAAATAGACCATTAAATAATGAAGACTCACAACGAGTTTGAATTACATAATATGAAGCAGTCTTATATCTCTTCTCATGTCTCTCAAAGTTGATAGCATAAAAGTATTAAATTCTAACTATTAAAATATCTACAAAAAAATTGGCCCACACGTTCTCTAATTCTTACATTTTGGTTAATATCTATTTACTCCAACGGTCCTTTAACACTTGAAGCTTTGATTCAACTTGTAGACATCCCATTTTGTTGGAGCTCAAAACCATTAATGCAATAAAGTGAGAAAAATAAAGAAAAATTAAAAAAAAAATAGGGAAAATGAAAATTTTACATTGAAGATAAAAAAAATAGAAAATAAAAATGAAGGAAAAAACCCAATGGGCCATCGTCTTTAAACCTATAAGCAAAAGAAAAAAGAAGTTAGACATGTGGGATTGCAAAATTAATATGTGGGTAAAACGTGAGTTTAATGCAAGCATAATTTAAGCTACCAATTTAAATTGGATTGATCAATTAAATGATGACAGAATTGATTAAATTAGATCCCTCAAGGCTATAAATATTGAGCTTCATAAGGGAAGTAGGGAACATACAGAGGCTGAGACATGGAGAGAGTAAAAGAAAAAGAATTGTTCATTGAGAATTTTTGAAAAGGAATTGTGAGGATTAGGATGAGAAGGCCTGAAGATTTGAAATTGAGGAGGATAAGAGTGATAAAAGATTTAGAGACTTGAATTGCGGAAATGGTGAAGGTGCACTAGTAAAAGAATTCAAAAGGGCTCAGGCAAAGGAAGAGAAGGTTGTGTATTGGAGAATTCGAGAAGAGAGGTTGGTATTATTTAATTTTACATTAGTTTTGTTTAAATTTTAGGCATGTTGAATGTTGAACTTAATATTCTATAATTTTACTTTAAGTTTGAATAGAATAGGAATCAACAAATCCAGAAATTTTCTTGGAATATTCCAAACAAAAGTCGAATATTCGTACCCATACCCATATCTGGATCTAATAACCCAGATTTGAATGCCTAAGTTCCAACTCGGATCTGGGTCAACTTGACCTGAGTCCTAATCAGCTAACTCGAAAACCCGAGACCCAGGTCCAACTTTGACATGGGCCCATTACCTTTGACCCATACCCAAACCCATCTAAACTTAATTAACCCTTTAAATTGGCCCAATCTTTAAAAGCCCAACCCATCCTCAAATCTAAGCTAACTTTAGCCCAATTGGGCTTGGCCTAGCCCAAAGATTTAATCAAAACTAAGCTTTGGTCCAACCTACAACCTAAGCCCACAACTTCGCTCTAGCCCAATCAAGCTTGGCCTAAACAACCCTGAAGCCTATTCTTATCCATGTAATGACCCCAAGATTATATATATACGATTAAAACATAATAATAATAATAAAATAATAAAAATGATCATTAAGTTAATATCAATACATATGTGTTTTTCTGTAGGATTCTTAATTTCATGTCTGATGCCTAAGAAATAC
Source organism: Malania oleifera (assembly GCF_029873635.1). Lineage (NCBI taxonomy): Eukaryota > Viridiplantae > Streptophyta > Magnoliopsida > Santalales > Ximeniaceae > Malania > Malania oleifera. Next base: position 27,735,564 of record NC_080426.1, on the reverse strand, counting down.
CTTATCTTAACAAGTGTTAAGAGACCATTGCGGTTCAGTCGCTCCCTCGAGGTTGGCTTGGTCAAAATGAAATTTCATAAGATAAATGGGGTAGACACTGTTTGTACACATAAATAAGTGCATATACATAAAATAATATTTTGACTGACATTATTTATAGAAATATATGATATAATAATAATAATAATAATAATATAGGTATCCTATGCAGGGCCCACAAGACCATGTGAGACCCATATGAGTCCCAAAGCTGTGTGAGGTCCACATGAGTCCCAAAGCTGTGTAGGGCCCACAAAATCATGTGAGGACTATTGGAGTTATGTAGGACCCACTTGAGTCTCGAAGTTGTGTGGGGCCCATAAGATCATGTGGGCCCACATGAGTTTTTAAAATTCAAACTTAATTCTTTTTCAATATATATACACTAAAACATTAAAAATAATAACAATGATAATAATAATAATGTTTTCAAAAAAATAAAAATGATAATTAATTAATTAGTTAATTAATTAAATGGGAGTGTTGGTAAGCACTCCCATTTTCCCCACATGTGTCCCTATCTTCATTCCATACCTCCCATCTCATGCCCATTCCTTGCCCATTCTTTTATTTTAAAAAATTATAATTTCACCCCTCTTCCCATACTTTTACAAATTCCATTTTCTTCTCCAACATTTTCATATAAATAGGAAGCTCTTTATAGAGACCCATAGAATTATGGTAATTAAATAATAAAATAAAGGAGGAAGAAAAGGAAAATTTTAAAAAAGTCAGCAGGGTATCGTCGACAAACGTGGAACGGGCTTATTGGGATCGTCGACGTGGACACGTGTCTTGTCGACGAAAAATTACTGTGAGGCTGTTTTCAGGCCTTGAATTTTGTCGACGAGGGTAGGGTGTTTGTCGACGAACTTGCCTCTTGGCCTTGTCGACAAAGCCAAGAGTATAAGTAGCCAAAAATTTCATTTCTGCGAACAAAATTAACATGCAAGATTCTTTCTCTCACTAGCTTCGTCTCCCTCCCCTTTTCTCTAGAATTCCGGCTCCGTTCTTCGCCGGTTCGATGATCTGAAGCGGTCATATTACTCCTAGGAAGATTCTCTTCAAATCTAATGGAGTAATCTGTTGGTTAGGCCAACTTGGGAATCATCCCAAAATTAGGGTAAGTATATTATTTGGGCATTATTAGTATTACCAAGTTTACTTGAGTTTAGATTTTGTATTATATGAGAATGTACTGAAGTTTTGTGAAGTAAAATCAAGGTATTATATTTTCAGGGATAGAGTGTTTTAAGACCTTGCAGGTAGGGGTGAGTATAATTCGGGGAAACCCAAATTAACCGAATTAATTAACCAATTTCGATCGGTTCGGTTCAGTTAACAAATAGGGGTCGGTCGGTTCGGTTATGGGTTTGCTAAATTTCGGGTAATCGGTTATCGGGTCGGTTATGAAAAAATTTAATTCGATTAACCGAATTACCTAAATTAAGAATTAATTAAAATTTAAATATAAAATAGATATATATTATATGCTAGGGTCCTCTCCTCTGTGCTAGACGGCCCCGACTAGCCGACTGTTCATGTCCTCTCATCTGCGTCGCAGCTTCTCGATAACTCGGTATTGGACCCTCAGTTTTCCTTCTCCAGTTCTCCTTCAAAGTCTCCTCGGTGCCGCAGCCTCTCCACTCTCCCCTCTCGGTCTCGGACCTCAGTTCTCCTTCTCCTTCAGAGTTCATGTGATGACCCAAAAATATATATATATGATTAAAGTACAATAATAATAAAATAATAAAAATAGTCATTAAGTTAATATCAATACAGAATGTTTTTCTGTAGGATCCTTGATTCCATGTTTGATGCCTAAGAAAGACCTTGTCTTAGCGAGTGCTCAGAGACCATTGCGGCTCAGTCGCTCCCTGGAAGTCGGCCTAGTCAAAATGGAATTTCATACGATAAACTAGATAGACATTGTTTGTACACATAAATAAGTATATATACATAAAATAGTGTTTTGACAGACATAATTTGTAAAAATACATAATAAGATGATAATAATATAGGTATCATATGTGGGGCCCACAAGATTATGTGGGGTCCACATGAGTCCCGAAGCCACAAGACACTATTTATATACGTAAACAAGTACATAAAATAATGTTTTAACTGATATAATTTGAAGAAATATATGATAAAATAATAATAATATAGGTATCCTATGTGGGGTCCACATGAGTCCCGAAGCCGTATGGAGGTTTACACAAGTCTCAAAGTTATGTAGGATGCATAAAATCGTATAAGAGTTATTCGAGTTACGTAGGATCCATTCGGGTCTCGAAGTTGTATGGGACCCACAAGACCATGTGGGGCCCACATGAGTTTTCAAAATTTAAATTTAATTCTTATTCAAAAATAAATAATAAAATAATAAATACTAAAAGTAGTTTAAAATTAATAACAATGATAATAATAATGATAATAATGATTAGAAAATAATAATAAAATAATAAAATAATTAATTAAGTAATTGATTAATTAATTAAGTAAGTAATTAATTAAAAAATTATTTAGTGGGAATGGTGGCAAGCACTCCCACATGGCCTCCATCCCTATCCCATACACAACCTATACCTTGCCTATTCTTTAATTTTTAAAAATTATAATTTCACCCATCTCCCCACACTTTTATAAATTCTATTTCTTCCTCAAAATTTTCCTATAAATAGGGAGCTCTCAACCTTCATTTTTCACAACAATTTTACAAGGAAGAGAAGGATTAGTGAGTGAAAGAATTTGTGGTGGAGAGAGAATTTTTGAATAAATTCTCAATCACCCACTTTTTCCGATCTCATTTCTTAAAGATAATTATTGTGTTCGTAGCACACGGTAAAAGAAGAAGGTAAGTAAATTTTGATTATGTTAGTTTTTTTTTTATTTAAAATTCATACCTGAGTTTATTTTATAAGTAAATTTTAATTATGTTAATTAGTTCCACAAAATTTCCATGAGTTTATTTTTACGCGTATTTAATTATACCATTTCTATCTTTAATATACTTGCATCTATTTTTGGATTTAGAAATGTTCTAATCCACTCGGGTAAATTTTCAGCATTTATTTCTATTCAAAAATAAAATTATATATATTTTTAACACAAAAATTGTGTGGCATGAGTTTATTTCTACGTTACATTTTTTATGAAAATATGAGTAAAGATGAGATTTTCACGATATTATTTTAAATTGCATAAATTATAATAAGATGATTTTAAAACCCCTTATGGCAACAAAAGTTCAAAGTTACAGATACTCGTTACCACAGCTTAAAGTTTATACGGATCAGAGTGCACCTACACTGTTTACAGAGTGATTATTTATGTTAGTGGATTTCTCCTGAGTGCACACCTGGTTCCGGACCAGGACTTAATAAGGAAAATCTCACTTAAAGTTTACGTACGTTGATTTAGTTTGGTCGGCCAGCCAGCTAAGTCCAGTCTTCGGACCGCACAACCCAGTCATGGGGGTAAACATGACTTACGGCAAACAGACCTAAGGGTGGGTTTTTATAATATATGTTTATACATATTTAATTACGTGTACAAAGTTACTGATGATTTGAAGGAAAAGTGTAAGGTTACGTGAAAATGATCATTTTGGTGCTTAAATGACGATATAAGGAAAACGTATAAGGAAAAGTATATGTATGCTTATCATTAAATATTTTTATAGTTTTAAAGTTAAAAGTTTAATTTAACAGTTATAGTATATAATTATAAAATTTTACTGTTGAAATTGATGACAAAAGTTTTATGTAGAAATTTTTAAATTTATATTTATTCTAAAAGCAGTCTTGAAGTTATAGTATTAAATATTGTTTTACGAAATTCTTTAAAAGCTCATTTTGGTCACACACTAATAATAATCTTATTTACTTACTGAGCGTTGTCTCACTCCAATCATATTTTATTTCAGATAACTCTAAAGGACATGTCGGAAATCAGGCTTAGCAAGCATGCGGGTGGGGCTTAGAAAAATAAAGATTGATTAGAAATATTAGTATGGTTTTAGATATTTATGTTTGTGTAATTTTTCTTCTTCTGAAATAAGTGATTGTAACATGAATAATTAGCGCTCTGGTTTGAATAAAATTGAGTTTATTTGCTTCCGCTGTAAATCAGTAGTATAAAGTTAATATCCCAGGCCCCTCGGGGTCGGGGTGTTACAGTTGAGTCCTTCTCCACTTTTTTTTTTGCAAAATAATTATGTTGACTCCCCACACAATGCTCTTTACGAGAGAGGGCAAAGAATCCATAAGAGAGTAAGCTAAATAAAAGTTTCTAGTAACTGAATAACCATCTAAGAGACCTATTTAATGAAAGGAACAATAGAGCAATAAGCAATGCTAATTTTAACTCAACAGAGCAATAAGCAATGTTAATCTGTCAGATAATACAGAAGAAGTTACAAGCTTGTACTTTGGAACCTCTGTGAGAAGCTTGTCATAAGTGGCTTGATCAAACAAAACCATGTTGTTCACCTTCTCCTTTTGCTTGCCTTTGCTCCATTTCTTTTTCTTCTGTTTCCCTCCGCCAGACTTAGCAGGTAGTCCTTCTCCACTTCTCCTTCTCCCTCTTCGCAAATCATCTCTTCAGTCTTTGTTGCTTTGCTTGAGGCTCAGGCCCTAAGAGCTGGCAGCTAAGCCCCTCTTCCCACTTCCCAGTTCTCAATTTTCGTTCCGATCCCGATCCCAAATCCCTTTTCCAGTAGCTGGATGGGGTGACTCAGTGACTTAGGTACATATTCCATTCTTTAATAATTAATTTTAATTATTTCGGTTAGATTCGGCTAATCAAATTACCTGAAAAGGAATTCGATCGGGTTCGGTTCAGGTAGCTCTCCTTGTTTGGTCGGTTTGGTTAACAAAATTTATTAACCAAAATTTTTGGTTAATTTGGTTAATTAACCGAATTTGGCCGAACCGACCGTTTGCTCACCCCTACCTGCAGGAGTGGGTTGAGGACCCAATGGGTGGTATTTTAGGAACTTAGGTAAAATGATAACATGGTTATTGTCTACAAATTGTGCATATGGATTTGGGGAAATATGTATGTGATGATAATTTAGGTGAATTCAATTGTTTGATTGGGAATTATACATGTATTATCTCAGGATGTTGGAATTATAAATGTTGCACGCGTGAGATTGTAATAGCAATTAGTGCTCAGATAGTCAGGTAAGGGAAATATGATATGTAAGGAAATTTTAGTATGGTTTCAGTATAAATTATATGTTTTACCAAATTATTATTCAGATCATAAAATATTAGTATAACAAAAAATACAGTTTTCAGAGCATGTGAATCTTATTATTAATTGTGTGGCATAAGCTTGGAACAGACTAGTACATTATTTATACAGTTTACGAATACCATGTTTTACAATATACTAGACCAAAAATATCATGGAATATATATGTTCTATAGAATGATAAATTTTCAGTATACATACAGGTAGAAAATTCACAAAATTTTCGAAATACCATGATTTATATATTTCCATGATATCATGATTTATAGTATGTGTATAGAAACATATATTCTCAGCATTTTCAGAATACCATGATTTCAGAACCATGACACCTCAAATACTCAGATATTCAAACAATTATTCAGATATACAGATATTAAATATTCAGCCAGTTATTCAAATTATCAGATTAGTTTTATAGTGTTACGGTTAATTAAAAATCATGGTACAAATAGTAATATAGAAATATTAGTTGTGTGTATATATATATATATATATATATATATATATATATATATATATAGTATGAGACACTGATGGACTAGATTCAGTCAGCAGAGTACGGTACTGTAGCTATTTTCAGTTCAAAGTGCAGCCACATAATTGAGATAGTATGCGGATTTTCAATAGTCGATCGTGCCTATATTGTGGACAGGCTCCCTATCAATTAAGGTTGAGGAGGCCGATATGACTTTCGGAGTTCGGTTGACTTATTCTGGTCAGCCAGCTAGTGATAGGTCTTGCCTACGGGCTGCACAACCCTGTCACGAGAGGTTAAATCATGACTTTCAATTATCCATCTAAGGAATTTTTTCAGTTATTATATATATATATATATATATATATATATATATATATATATCTAGATTTACAGAAACCGTAGACATACCTATGAATATTAGAAGTATTATGAATTGAAAATTCAGAAAAAACAGTTATGTTAAGCAACGAAGGTATGAGTTATACTGCGTATTATATATATGTGTTTTTCTTATACTTAGTTATTTACAGTATTTTTTTTTTTTAAGAAGGACAGCACCTCCATTTGTTTATTGATAACCCCTCACTTTTGGAGGAGGAATACTGTGGTTACAAGACAATTAATGGGAGATAACAAAAGACAACACGTTAAAAACCTCCCAAAGAACAACACCAACATCCAGCCAAAAATCGGGTTACAAGTCCAAACAAAACAAAACAAAATAGGACCTACAAAACAAACCTCACACAACAAATCAAAACAAAAGATAGACAACATAAAGCCTAAGCTAAAACCAACATACTAGTAATAGTATATTTCGTCTTGCTGAACGTTGTCTTATATCAGAGATTTAACATTTTTCAGGTGATCCAGTTAGGCGAGCAGATCAAGCTCGCAGATAAAGAGAATCAAAGTACTGCCCTGTCTATAGGGTGAGTATTTTAGGAAGTCATTTTTGAATAGTCTTCAAGTTCAGATGAAGGTATTTTGGGAATGATTATGTATGCATATTTTAGGAAGAATTCTGACACTCTCGTATTGTATATATTGACGTGGTTATATGTGTTCTATTTTTCGCTACATAGGTAATTTATTATGTCTCAGATTCTACGATTCCTATTAAGACCGTGATGATGGTTTGATTTATATTAAAAGGTATCAGAGCAGTGAAATTTTACAGTATATATATGTGGAAAAAAAAAATGGCATGTAAAATCAGGTCGTTACACTCTCAACCTTCATTTTTCACATAAAATTTTCAAATGAAGAGAAGAATTAGTAAGTGAAAGAATTAGTGGTGGAGGAATAATTTTTTTATAATTAAAATTCTCACTCACTCACTCATTTCGATCTCATTTTTTAGAGATATTCGTTGTGATCGTATCACAAGATTAAGTGAAAGGTAAGTAAATTTGATTATTTTATATTTTTATTTAAAATTTATACCCGAGTTTATTTGTAAGTAAATTTTGATTGTGTAGTTATTTTCATAAAATTCTTCCGAGTTTCTTTTTACTTTTATTTAATTATACCAATTTTATCTTTAATATACTTGTGTTTATTTTTGAGTCAAGAAATGTTCTAAACCCTAGGGTATTTTACAACATTAATTTCTATTTAAGAAAATAATTTTAACATGAAAATTGTGTGGCATGAGTTTATTTCAACGTTGCATAGTTCACGAAAATATGAGTAAAAATGATATTTTCATGATATTATTTTAATTGTATAGATTATATAATAAGATATTTTCAAAACCCCTTATGGCTCAGACGATACAAGAAATTATGAATACTCGGTACCGCAGCTTAAAGTTTAAACGGATCAGAGTGCACTCACACTGTTTACAAAGTGGTATTGTATGGTAGTGGATTTCTCATGAGTGCACACCTAGGTCGGACTAGGGTTTAATAGAGAAAATCTCACTTAATGTTGATGTACGTTGATTTAGTTTGGCCGGCCAGCCAGCTAAGTCCAGCCTTTGGACCGCATAACCCAATCATGAGGGTAAACATGACTTACGACTAACAGGCCTAAGGGTGATTTTTTTACAGTATATGTATATATATATATATATATATATATATATATATATTTAATTACGTGTATAGAGTTATTGATGATTTGAATGAAAAATATATGTTTATGTGAACATGTCCATTTTTGTGCCTAAATGATGATCTAAAGGAAACGTATAAGGAAAAATATATATGTATATAATTAAATATTATAGTTACAGTTTTAAAGTTAAAAGTTTAATTTAACAATTATAGTATGTGGTTATAAAATTTTATTGCTGTAATTGATGGTAAAAGTTTTATGTAAAATTTTTTAAATTCACATTTATTTTAAAAGCAGTTTTGAAGTTATAGTATTAAATATTATTTTACAAAAGTATAATATTATAAAAGTTCATTTTGGCAACACACTAATAATAATCTTATTACTTACTGAGTATCGTCTCACCCCAATCGTTATTTTACATTTTAGATGATTTTAAAGAGTATACTAGAAATCTGGCTTAGTAAGTGCATGAGCGGGAGTAGAAAGAGAAGAGTAGAATAAAAATTTAGTATTATACAATTTAGAATATGCTTGTCTATTTAAGAATTTTAAAAATTTTCATTTTAATAGTTGAGACATATATTTGTAATAAAGCTAATTGATGCTCTGGTAATAAAAATAATTTAGACTTATGTGCATCCGCTGAAAAATTTATATGTAGGAACCCACTCGGGTTTGGGTTCTTACAACCCAAACCTAATTGACCTAACCCAACTAACCCTAACATTCACCGGACCCTAAGCCGAACCTAAGCCTGAACCTAACCTAGGTCAGAACCCGAGTTAATTTACCCTAAATTTCCGTTTGGATCATAGGAAAATCAAAGAAAATTAAAAAAAAAAACCTAGAAAAAATTATAAAAGAACAGAAAAATAAAAGAGATTAGGAAAGGAGGTTATTACCTAGGGAACCCTTTAGATTCTGATTGTGGATCTAGTGGCCTGGAGGCTCTAGGGATCTGGTAGAGAGTTCTTATTCTCTACTCATCATGGAATGGAGAAAGAAAAAAAAAAAAGGTTAGAAAAAGATATTTGGGAGAGAAAAGGGAGAGGAGAGAGCTAAGATAGATAAAGGGAAAAGGAAAAAAGAGACCGTGAGAGACATAGAGAGAGATTCGTGTGAGGGAGAGATAAAGCATAGATAAAGTAGAGAGAAAGAGGGAGTGAGAGTTAGAGAGAGAGAGAGAGAGAGAGAGAGAGAGAGAGAGAGGAAAGAAAGAGGGGGTGAGATATATGAGAAAGAGAAACAAAAGGAGAGAAATATAGAAAGATAAAGAACAAAGAAGAGAGAGAGAAAGTAGAATGCAAGGAAGAGAGAGAGAGAGAGCGGGGAAAGAAAAGAAAAGAAGAAAAAGGAAAAAAAAGTTTTTCATATCAAATTTTTGAAAAAAAGAAGAAGATATTAGTAGGATACATGTCACCGTACGGATGGTGACATATGACACGCTCAAGACCATGCATTTGGGGAGCGACGTGGCGCGATCCTGGCTATCCAATTTGTGTTTTCTTTAGACAGCCATATCGCTGCCACGTCAGCGATCCATGCCAAATTCCCATAATAAATCTGGGAGTCTCCATGACTAGCTGACATGTGACCAACCACTTTGTCCAATTGGACTAGTTGAATCGGTTTGCATTAGTTTGGACCATCGATTCATTTATTTAGTTTTAAAATTGATTTTTAATTTTTAAAACTTGAATTTTTTTTTTAAATAGGGAAAATCAAGAAAAAAATATTTTTTAAAAATTAAGAAAAAATTAATAAAAATTATTTGAACTATTTTGAATCATATAACAAAAATATGGGAAAATAAAAATACCAAATATATAGAAAAAGTCTTTAAAAATTATATAAAATTGGAGAAAAATGCTAGAAAATTTTTAGAAATTTCTAAAAAAAAATTTGGAAAAAATCTAAGGATGTTTTAAAGACTTTTTTTCCTCAAATTTAATGATTTTGTTGGATTATTATCAGTATATTTTCTATTTTAGTATGTGTGCGTCTCAATGATTAAACAAAAGGTAAAAAGGTATTTCAAACTTCACATATATTAGTTATAAGGGGGATTTATCTAATAAGATCCCCTCATTTGGAGACCTTATTAGACATTTCTAAAACACACTTTGTTTTATATTTTATATTTTATTTTAAAATTTAAATATTTATTTTTTAAAAGAGTTAATCAAAGACCATTAGGTTCAATTTAGGGATAATTCATAGTTAATTAGGTACCGTTTGTAGAATACTCGGTCTAACTAAATGTACTATCTCATAGTTGCCCCAGTCAAACTGTCATGAAAACAATGAATGAGCAACTTGTCCTTATCCAGAATGCACACCATTTTTTGACAATTCATCCTTAAATGAGTTAATGGACACATGGACCCACTAAACTTCTCCAATTTCAGGACCTTGAACTTTGGAGGTAAACCCACATTGGACACCAGACATAAATTAAAAGCATCCACCGAACCAAACATGTTTGTTCCTTCCACAGCTTGCAAACGTTCTTCGAATACTTCATATTTATGATTCACTTCCAAACTAGGGGTCTGTTCGTGGGTTTCTTCTCTGACTATTCCCCTTCATTTGATATCAAGATTTATGATTGGTGGTGCTCGTGCAGTCCCCATCGGTTGAAATTCTAGGATTGGTGCCATTGAGATAAACGACTACGAGCTTGGTTTTGAGTCATTTGACAAATTTACCGGTTGTGACGACGGATGTTCACCAATAGGTGTAATCCTTGTCGAAATGGAGGATCTTCTTCAACTGCGGGTTTTAGAGATTGCACACTTTTCTCCTTGATCATAGTAGTGTGCATCTCCATTAACTTATTCAATTGATCTTTAATCTTCGAAACATATTGACGAATCTCCTCATGACTTTGCTTAAGACTTCTCATGCGATTTTTCAACTGCTCACCCATGATTCTAACATGTCGTCTAGTATTATAAAGATGTAGAGAGATTGTCTCGTTCTACTCAATGTTGAAATCACTGATTTTAATTTTAGCACCTTGACACACTGTTTTTGTAGGCAACTGAAACATGAGTAGGGACCCATTGGCTATGACTACGCATGAAATGCGTGAATGCGATGCAACCTAAAATATCTACTTTGCCAAAATTACTAGAAAAACCTCATCACCTAATGAAAACTCCTAAATCAAGCCAGCTCTTGATATACAATCCTCTATTTAAGATTCGGGTTGTCTTCCCCAACTTGTAGGCAAATTTATTTTCCTCTGCCGACTCTTAAGAATTGTCCTATCTGCTGAGTATTCCACTTTTGACAATTTTTTCTTCAGCTAAGAATTCTTTCATAGAGCTCTACCTTTCCTTACAACCATACCATTCCTCTTGAGGCAAGACTTGGCAACAAAACCCCACTAGAATAGTGGGAGCTTCTTAAGGGAGATTTGGGATAATTAGTTTGCTAATGCCCCAATTTGACCAGATTGCCCCTCAACTCCTTCCTTAACCAGCTCAATTCTTTTAATTCAACTACTTTTTTTATGATTATGTTGGACTACAAAACACTGTTGAACCGCTATTTATTCCTATATACCACTATTGAGCTATCTATAGGATGATTTGGGTTTTTTTTTTAAGAAATTTGACAAAGTAGCACATATGCCTAAAATGGATGCAAAGTATGTGAAACCACACAAAGGAATTCAAACAGACACCACAAAGTTTGAACTAAGTTATGTGAAGAAGGATGAAACTCATGTCCCAACCCCGGGTGGATTTATCACTTACAAGTTTTTACCAAGACTCTATCGTAAGGAAGGAAGTTAAAGATAAAATATGTGCGGTTCAAGCTATATTCCCTATCAAAAATAGGTTCCCAGCATGTCCCTTATCCTTACCCAATGAGTTTGGATAAAGTACACATTGAGGTGAGTGGTTTGTGCCCCACAAAAAACCTTGTCTCATGAGAGCTAATGGTACTACACCCTTATCTATTCCTAAAAGGTAAAGTTCGGGTAGAAGACTCGTGAAAATGTGTGTGCTCACACAATTTTTTAAAGCCTATCCATTTAATCCCCACATATCATCAAACCCTGCACATGCTTATCCATTCACTCCACATCATACATACACGCAAGAGTTATATATACAAGCAAAATATTCATAATTATGCAACAATCATACATATTTACAAATAAATCACCATTGAGTAATCAAAAGATCATTAAATTCATATTAATTCATAACTAATTGATGGCTCGATTCTCTAAAGTCCCAAGCGGAGTCGCCAAGCTACCACAACGTCGCGAAGAAGGGTCTGGAATGGTGAGGAATAATAATATCAAAAATTTGATGGAGTCATCACTAACCTGTTATTTACTAATTAAGTGCAGTTAGATCACCTAATTACTACTTATTGATTAGTTTATAAACTAATCCTAAGCCAAGGAACTAGTAGTCTTAGTCTGGTTTTACTAGAGTTAGGATTGGAAGTTCAGTTATGTGAGAGGAATGTACTAACACCCCCTACACACCCGTTTTAAGAACAATACCTAATTAATTAAAAATTATCCCTAAATTGAATCTAATGGTCTTTAATTAACTCCTTTAAAATAAACAAAATTAATGAATAAATAAACAAATAAACAAAATAAATAAAATTTCTAAAGGAAAAAAAAAAAATCAAAGTTCGATTTAGGAATGTCTAATAAGACCTCCAAACGAGGGGATCTTGTTAGATAAACCCTCCTTAGAACTAATATAGGTGAAGTCTAAAATACATCTTTACCTTTTGTTAAATCATTGGAACGTACACATATAAAAATCAAATAAAATCATCAAATTTTAAGCAAAATAATCTTTAAAAACATTCCCATATTTTTTTTCAAAATTTTGTAGAAATTTTCTAAAATTTTTCAACATGTTTCTAAAACTTTTTGGGATTTTTAAAGACTTTTCCTCATTTTTTGGTATTTTTATTTTTCCATTTTTTAAATTTGAGCCAAAATAACTTAAATATTTTTTCCTAATTTTTAAAATATTTTTCCTAATTTTTAAAATAATTTTATTATCATTTTTTACAATTTACAAAAATTAAAAATAAATTAAAATTTAAAAATAAAATAAATAAATATAAACCAGCGGTTCAGGAAAAACATACTGGTTTAATCGGTTTGAACCGGGTTCAACTATGTGGGTTTAGTAGGCTTTGGGTTGTGATTGATTCAGAGCTAAGTTTACTGGGCTAACTAACATGGGTAAGTGATCAATGGGTTGAATCCATACATGGATTAGATTCAGCTTAACAAGTTGGATTTGGATCCTAATGTAAAAACCCCAAAAAGAGATATAAAAGATTAAAGGATTGATTTGCAAAAAAATAATAATAATAATAATTATTATTATTAATTAATTAATTAATTAATCAAATTTAAAAGAAAAAGAAAAAAAATTAATTAAAATTTATTTTTATTTTATTAATAAAATATATTATTATTAATATTAATTAAATATATATTTATTATATATATATATGTTAACCACCTGAAGCTTCAAAGTTCCTAAATTAATTCACGCCCCCACCCCCCAGATATCTTCTTCTTCTTCTTCTTCATTCTTTTCTTTTCTTATTCTCTTGCAACCTGCAATCTCTCTCTCTCTCTCCTCACGTTCTCTCTCCCTCTCTCCTCGATTTCGTGACGAATTTTCACCCGATCGAAAATCCAAAAATACCACTGGACTCCATTCGCCGCTGCCGTCATTTCTACCGAGCGGATCGGTGGTAGGAGCGGCGTAAGCGTATTCCCTGGGATAAGCCATTTTTCCCTTTTTCTTTAATTTCTTGCAAAATATAAGCCCAATTGACGAACGGATACCACAACGAGAATCTGGGGATGATTCTCTACAAGTCTAATGGGACGGAATTCTCGTGGGGGCATCGGACCAAAACCCCAAATTTGGGGTACGGCGATTATTAAGGGGCTTATTTTTAATTAATTAGCATTAATTTAGAAATGCTAAAATATTAAGCATCTGATACTGAAGTAGGATTTCTGAAATTTAGGGTTCAGGTGAGCGCCGTGGGTGTAATTTTGGGACCCGCAGGCAAAAATTTGAAAAATTAAGTAGGGATATTAAATAATAGTTTAAATATTAATTTGAGGTATATGGAGCCTAAGGAAGGCTAAATGAGTATTATTTTGGAGAAATAAATTAATTAATCTGGGGAAAATGTAAATTGCAGGAATTAAATTTTGGGCGCCAAGGGCGTGAAATTTTGGGTCCTAAGGAATTTCTCAGTAGGCAGGTAAGGGAATAAACTAAAGCAGTAGTTTTTCATACAAATTATTATTGATTATGAGTAAATTTATTTTCAGAAAAACATATGTTATATTGTGTATTACAAATGAAATGTACGATTGGGAAAATACTGCTATGATGATTAAAATGTATATGTATGTATGAGATGTAAGGAATTCACGATTTTAGAATATGAAGTATGACTTTTAGCAGCATATGTGTGGCATGAATATTATTTTATGTGAAATGTATTATGATGTGAAAGATTTTACGAACCAAGCATGATTTCAGGTATTATGAAAATATGAGTTATATTGTGATGATTTTAACGATTATGTGATAAATGATGTATTTTTAGTATATATATACCTGAAACAATTTTGGCGCGAGGCCATATGTATGATTTCAGCGCGAGGCCGTATCTATGTTTTCGGCACGAGACCGTAATGATGTTACGTATGATCATGTATTATATGTTTTCACAACCAGGATGTTAGTTTAGTTCGGACCAGGAGCTCGGTACCGTAACTATGGGTTAATTTTGGCACGAGGCCTTATTACTGCTACTGTCCCACAAGGGGATGGGAGATGGATAGTCGATGTGGCTTTCAGTAGAGTGTGGACGTCCACCTGGCAATTCGGACCAGGGTGTGGCGGGCTCATTGTACTTACAGACATATTTGATTCGGCAGTGGTCAGCCAGCCATTTTCGGGTCCCGCCTTTGGGCTGCACAACCCGTCATGGGGGGTAATACATGACACCAGCTAGCTATTCATCCTGTGTTTATTTTCAGTATTACAGTTATAACAAATGATTTTATGTATGATATGAATTATTAACAGATGTGAAAATATATGTTTACCCAGTACGTTATGATGATGTTTATGGAATTATGAAATGTACTATATACGTATAAATGCATTAAATATTCATGTTGCCACACAACTGTATTTAGTTTATTTTCTCTTACTGAGAAGTGTCTCATCCCCAATATTATTACATTTTGCAGGAGTCCCTGAGAGACCGGCGAGTCAAGGCCGCCGTTGAGATTAGTGAGATTACCCCGTGAGGAGGGTAAGATTTTGTACTAGGGTTAGAATTATTTTGTGTTTGACCCTAGAGATATTTTGATATATGTGAGAATGTAAAGAATGCTCTGGTATTATATTTTATGATTGGATGTTTGAGATTTTATATTTACTGCTGTTAGGTTTTCCGCTGTGTTTGACAGGTGTCCCCGCTACCCACGGGTTCGGGTTGACCATTTTTATTTATTATGTGACATTTTATGTTAAGAAATCGAGGGACGTTACACCTAACCTTAATATATACATCTAGATTACAAAATTTCAAATTTGTATAATTCAAAGCAGAATAAAAAAAAAAAATTGAAAAGGAAAACCAGCCTTAATTTTTAACTTCTCTTGTCTTCGATCTTGGTCCTTTGCTTTGTTATTCCTTGAGCTTCTGACTCCTATTAGTTCTTTGAATCTCAAAATCGTCACCCTGAAATTCTTTCAGGTCTTCCTGAATTCTTTTTGTAGATTCTCATCCCTTCAATTCTTTAGCAATTTAGACTCTTAGCACACTCTGAGTTATCTTTTCAATCAAAACTTTTGATTTTCCTCATAATTGCATTTATGATTCAATTACATTTATCCCGTCAATCATCTTTTATTTCTGATTTTTGCACATTTTTTCACACATTTAATTCCTTAATTTTTCTTCGCAAGTTTGAATTTTGAAGCTTGAAGATGCTGGCCAACCTTTTTTTTTTTTCTTCTTTTTTGCCCTTTTACACTCTTTTATTATTTCCAATGTACAAATTCATTTCTCCCTATATTTCAATTTTTTTTTTTTTTTTTAATTTTATGGGACAAAAACTTGTTATATGCTTTGAACAAAATGGGGCGTTTACAGTCTTCAAGAAAACTAACCACCTAATGAAGAATGCCTATACACCACATTGACAAAGATAAGAGGCAAAATGAAATTCAATACTAGATATTTACGTGGCTCAATACCATGCTTATATCCACAAACAAGAGTTTAATGACTATTATGGACCGTATGAAATTTAAAAAATATAAAGAAAAGGAAAGAAAAATAAAAAGGATTTTACTTTTTCATATTTGATTGCTAAGAAAAGTGTGAAGGAGAATTAAAAATATACTAAATCCATGAACAAAATTTTGATTTTACATATCATTTTAATATTTGATTTTTCCTAATTTTTAATCAAATTAAAATAAATTTTTATTTTTAATAATAATTAATATAGAATAAAAATACAATGAAAAATGAGTTTTCTCCTTATTTTTCTTCTCTTCTCTTTCCTTTTTTTTTTTTTTGAGTAAAATCCTTAATTCAAAAGAACCCTATTTTAGATCAAGGATTTTCATCGGGAAAAGGAAAGAAAAGGAAAATGAGAAGGGAATTCATTTTCCATTGTATAAAATTAATCTTTTGTTCATTGATTTAATATATTTTTTGTTTCCTTTCTCACTTTCTGAATTGTTGGATTCTTTCATATTTTTCTTTCCTCTCTTTTATATTTTTTAAGTTCTAAACTAGTCTTAAGGTATAGAGAAAAATATAATGACAGCTTTAGTCACTCTGCTCCACCTGATTGCGACTCAATATAAGAAAAGAAATGTGCATGTTCGACTTTCTACATTTTCATTTTATTTTATTTTATCATTTGATCGGATCAACCCAATACTTTACAAAACCTTGACATCGGTTGTGCACTCTTAGACCTTACATTTGGACATATGAATTTTAAATTTCAAATTTAAGATATGTGAATTTGAATAAATATAGTATAAAATTATATTATATTTCAGTCCAAAATTTGAAATCGATGCTTTCAAATACTAAATAATAAAGAAATTTTAGCATATCATACATTGTAAGCAGCTCGAAAACTTATCATAATAATTTTAATCTCAAGCAACACTGGATATCACAATTCTTTTTTTTAATGGATTTATCTTGACAAGGATTATTTGGAGAGAACCATCATCCGTAGTGCTTATATTATGCTAAGGATTTCAAAATCTGTACTAATAATATGATGCAACATTTCTGTGGCTTTTAGTGAGAAGTAGGGGCTCATTTTTATAAATGAAGTTTTAAGGACTCAAAACAAGTTACTAAATATTTACCGAAGCCGCATTAGTTGAATTGCTTCCTGAATTACTCCATTATTACTAGCACGTCTATCTACCACTCAAGTTTCATGTTGCTTTTAGTGAGATGTGTAAAGTGAAATACTTTGATTCTTATCGAATGTAAATGGAGTAAAATGGATGCTCACGCATAAGGGTGAGCATAATTCGGGTTTAACCGAATTAATTGAATTAATTAACCGAGTTTGGTTGGTTTGATTCGGTTAATATATAGGTTCAGTTTGATTTGGTTTGAGATTTGGATAATTTCAGGTTTTCGATTTTCGATTCGAGTATGGAGAATCTTTAATTTGGTTAACCGAATTACCCAAAGTACTAATTAATTAATAATTAAATATAAATTAGTAATATTTATTAAGGAAATTGGTCAATTTTCCAGCAAACCGTCGAAGGTTTCAATATGTCATTCGACGGTTGTTTCGACGAATTAAGACAGAATGGTTGCTGTGATTAAACCGTCGACAATTTCACCGAATCGTCGATGGTTATGCCTATTGCTGAATTACCAAGAATCCTAACAATTGAAGATTTACTAATATCCAATAGTATGCGGTGATTTAGGATTCTTCAGTTGTATTACTTAAATAGTTGTTTGCATTTGATAGTCTAGGATCTCTTTGATTTAGTATTTAAATACTTTTGAATGTGTAACAAACATACCTTGTACAAGACCTATATATAGGACATCTTTAC
Source organism: Malania oleifera (assembly GCF_029873635.1). Lineage (NCBI taxonomy): Eukaryota > Viridiplantae > Streptophyta > Magnoliopsida > Santalales > Ximeniaceae > Malania > Malania oleifera. The sequence continues at coordinate 27,717,558 of NC_080426.1, read as the reverse complement.
ACCAAATGAAAGTATCCTGCATTTTCTATATGATATCAGAGCTCTTTCTCTAACGAGTTTTTTTTCCTTCCTTTCCTAATGGTCGTTTCCTCTGAGCCCGTTGCTGTCACCACCCTTGAAACTCTCGGCAGTGGCAACTCTCCTCTTATTACCATCAATGTCGGCTCCCAACTTCCTTTGAAGCTTACCCCTCTAACTTTCCTTCTTGGCGCTCCCAACTAACGTCATTGCTCATTGGCTATGACCTTCAAGGCTATCTCGATGGTACAACCGTTTGTCCGTCAGAAACCCTTTCTCCCAGCAACTCCTCTGCCGGTTCATCTTTTGTAGGTGTTTCCAATCCAGCTTTATGGCGTTCGCTTCGGCAAGATAAGCTGATTCTTCATGCCATCCTTGCATCTGTCTCCGAGCCGGTTATGTCGCTCATTGCCGCTTCAACAACTGCTTATGATGCTTGGTCCAAGTTGCCGCGATTGTACGCCAATCGTTCATGCACTTATGTTATACAACTTAAGGAGGAGTTGACTCTCATTCAGCGAGATTCCTGCTCGGTCTCAAAGTATCTCCACGCCATCAAGGTATTAGTTGATGAACTTGTTGTGATTGACTCTCTCGTCTCAACGGATGACATTACTTTGTATGTTCTCAACGGTCTTGGCCCTAAGTTCCGTGAGATTGTAGCGCCTATTCGGGCACGTGAGACTTCTCTTACGTTTGAGGAGTTTCATGGTATGCTAGTTGGCCACAAAAGGCACTTACAACATGTTGACGTGTCCAATACTATCCATGTTACCATTGCAAACTCCACTCAACGCCACACTCCCGCTTCCACTTTCAACCGCAACCACATTCCAGTCCTGGTTCCCCTGGTAAGCGTCACCCCAACTCTGGTCGCAATAATCGCAAGGAGCAGTCTGGTAAGCTGTGGATCATTTTTCAGTTGTGTGACAAAGTCAGCCACTTGGCCAAGACTTGTTACTCGGCTTCAAAGGGAAGTCTGTAAATTGTGCCGCGACCAATGCATCCGCCAACAAAAAGTGGCTTGTGGATTCCGCTGCTTCTCACAACGTCACCTCTGATCTTACCAATCTCTTTGCTCACTCGGAGTATGATGGTACGGATGAGGTCGTCATTGGCGATGGCTCAGGTTTGTGAGTTACACATGTTGGCTCCATGTCTCTTACCTCTTCCTCGAAGCCTTTTAAATTGACTAATACTCTGTGTTCCTAATATTCACAAAAACATAATACATGTTCATAATTTCACTCGTAGCAATAATGTCTATCTTGAGTTTCACCCATTTTATTTTCTTGTGAAGGATCGAAGCACGGGGGCGACTTTTCTTCGTGATAAATGTTAGGATGGTGTCTATCCAATGTTGATGGCGTCTTCCGCTAAAGTGTCTTTTGTTTTAGCACTTGTTAGTGAATGAATAACAGTTGACACTTGGCATAGACAACTTGGGCATTCGTAAAATAAAGTAGTTGATTTTGTTATTCGTACTTTTCTTTACCGGTTGTATTGTCTTGTTCCTCTTCATATTCCATTTGTAATGCTTTTCAATGCAATAAGTCACCAATTGCCTTTCTCTTCCACTTTTATTGTTAGCACTCATCCACTTGAATACATTTATATTGATGTTTGGGGGCCTACAAATTCCACCTCTATTGATGGGTTTCGGTTTTATGTTTTGTTTATTGATCACTTTACTAAATATTGTTGATTGTTTCTCATCCGAAGCAAAAGTGATGTTTGCAACATTTTTTGTCAATTGAGAGGACTACTAGAAAAACAGCTTGGTTTTCACATCAAACACTTATACTTCGATAATGGGGGCGAATATCAAGCTCTTCGTAATTTTCTCACCTCTAATTCCATTAGCTTGCTTACCATTGCTCCTTATACACCTCAGTAAAATGGTACAAGTGAACGTCAGCATCAACACATTATTGAATGTTTTTTTGATCATCGCCCCAATTACAAAAGGTTGTGTATTTTTGGTTGCCAGTGTTACCCATGGCTCAAACCTTAACCATCGGTAAACTGCAACCAAAATCTACGCCTTGTCTCTTCCTTGATTACTTAAGTTCTTAGAATGCCTATAGGCATATGGACCTTGTTACCTCTCACCTTTACGTGTCTAGGCATGTGGTCTTTGATGAATGTGTTTTCCCCTTTTCTTCCTCTTCCAATGTTGCCGTGTCTTCTCTGTCAGTTTCAGGTGCTATCACAAAGGATCTTGCTATTCTAGCGGTGCCTTCCATTGGAGGGACACTCTCCTCTCCTGACACCGTAACAAATAGCGCTCCTACATCTTTGGCTTCACCTTCTCAGTCTTCATCACCCTCCCATGCACCTTCTCCGCCAGAGGTAATTCCTTCATCCACCACACCTACATCTACGGCCCGGTCCACCTGTACTCATGGTATGATTACCCAGTTTATGAATAATATTCATCAACCCAAAAATCTTTAGCTTACCACTAGACACCCTCTTCCTCAACTTGTTGAGCCCACGTGTTTGTCTTAGGCCTTGAAAGATCCCAAATGGTGGCATGCTATGTTCGAGGAATTTACTGCGTTGGTTAAATATGGCATATGGGAGCTGGTTCCACTACGCCTTATAATTAAATCTGTTGGCTGCAAATAGGTTTTCCATATCAAACGGAATCTTAATTGTAGTATTTCTCGTTATAAAATACGGTTAGTGGCCAAAGGTTTTCATCAACGACCTGATTTTGATTATAATGAGATGTTCAACCCTGTTGTGAAGTTGGTGATTATTTGAGCTGTCATCTCCATTGCTATTTAGAAAAATTGACCCCTTTGACCGCTGGATGTTAATAGTGCATTTCTACATGGCCGCCTTTAGGAGGATGTATGCATGGTTCAACCTCCGGGTATTGTTGATCCTAATATGCTTTCTCTTGTTTGCAAGTTAAAGTGGTTTTTGTATGGCTTGAAACAAGCATCTCGTGCTTGGTATCAAGAACGAAGTGCTTGTCTTTTTCAACTCGATTTTCAGCCGTCTAAATCCAATTCCTCTCTGTTTATCTACACTTGTGTTGATGTAACTCTCTATTTAACATTTTATTAATTTTCAATAAAACTATAAAACTATGACAATAATTCCTCTCAATAATATTAAAATATTTTTAATAAAAAAAATCAAAAACTAGACGCATAATTTTACCTGCATGCATTATTTTGATGTCATTGCAAATGGTAATATCTTTGCAAGGTTTGTGAAATGATGAGTTCAATTCTTTTATTTATGAATATACTATTATATATTCATTCATGTGAAATGACACTAACAAGGTGTCAATTTTTCTCCCTTCTATTTCTTTTTTTTTTTCTCGTTTCAAAAAATCACAAAGGAATTAAGCTACTGGTCAAATTTTTTTTTTAAAAAAAATCAAAATTATAATAGAATTTGAAAAGTGAAACTTAGTAGCTTGTGTGGTTAATATATTCAAAACTAAAACAAATTAAAAACCCAGTAGAATGTAGGATCATTTTTGTCTCCAAACCAAAAGTAAAAAAAATATATAATTGTAATAGTAAATATAATTCTAATAATCAAATGCAGATAAGTATAAATTAAAAATACTGTAATAGACATTTAAAATAATTATAATAGTTTTATTTTTATTATGTGTTTTTTAGTTTGTATTTTTTTTATTATTCTAATTATATTTTTTAAATTAAAGAATAAAAATGCATTTACTCAATCAAGTTTTAAATTTATTTTAGTTTTAAAAATATTAACCAAATAATTTGTTGATTTCTAATTTTTTATTTATATTTTTTAATTTTAGTTTTCATTTTCATAAATTTTAACATTGACACCAAACGATCACTAAGATAAGAAAACTATTAGTAGATCAAAAACCATTATTAAAACCCGAAAGCTAGGTGGGGCATGTCTATGTATTATATAATTGATCAAAGGGCGTCCTCTAGCCCACGTGGCGGGTCGGAGCGTTACAGGCGACATGTTAAGTCCAGCTTTCGGGCCGCACAACCCGTTATGGGGGGAAGCATGTTGTTAGGAAAGCATGTCGATGAGAAAGCATGATGAAGCTAGTTTTATAGTACATGGTGCTGCTTTTGTGCACATATGGGCAAATTTACTATGATTGGGCTATATTGAGCCAACAATATATTATTCAAAATTTACGTATTTTCAGATATACGGTTCAGTACAGTTTTAAAATGTCATTTCAGAAACAGTTAAATAATGAAAGAAGTATGTTCACACGAAAACTCATGCTAGCCACACACTGATAATAACTTAGTCCGTCTTACTGAAAAGTGTCTCACCCCGTTATCCATCTCATTTTCAGGTCCTACGGGAAATAGTGCCTAGCTTACTACGGGATTGGGAGTGGGCTTTTGGGAGTGGTAGACAGAGCTGGTGAGACACCAACTATAATGTTTGTCATTTTGGTTGTAATATATTGACAGATAGTTGTATATGTGTACTTGGGAACAATTAGAACTCTAATAAAGTATTGAGGTATTTTCCTTCCGCTGTATGGTTTATTTTCAGTATTAACAGGATCACCCGCACTACAAAGAAACTAATTTTTAATTATGAAATTATTAGTGACGGATTCAATTTCGTCACTAAAGGTGGGTATTAGTGACGGATTTGAGAACCGTCACTAATGCAGAACTAGTAGTGACGAAACTGAATCCGTCACTAATAATTTCATCACTAAAAATTGAAAAAATATCGAGAAATAGTTTTTTGTGCAGAAATTATCTCGGAAAAATATTTGCGACGATTTGTACAGTATTAGTGACAAATAAGATCCGTCACTAAAAGATATTTATTAGTGACGAATAAATAACCGTCACTACTATTATTTTAAAAATAAATAAAATTTTTTGTTTCATAATATTAGTGACAAATTTATATATTCGTCACTATTGCCCAGTATTATTGACGGATTTGAAAATCATCACTAATACTTCCTTATTTAAAAATAAATAAATTTTTTTGTTTCAGTGTATTAGTGACGAATTTATTTATTCGTCACTATTTGCTAATTATTAGTGACAGATTTGAGAATCGTCACTAATACTTCACGTATTTAAAAATAAATAAAATTTTTTTATTTCAAAATATTAGTGACGATTTTATTTATTCGTCACTATTTGTCAATTATTAGTAACGGATTTGAGAACCGTTACTAATACTTCCCGTATTTAAAAAAAAATAAGAATTTTTGTTTCAGAATATTAGTGATGAATTTATTTGTTTGTCACTATTTGTCCATTATTAGTGATGGATTTGAGAACCGTTACTAATACTTCCCGTATTGAAAAATAATCCCAATATTTTTGTTTCAGAGTATTAGTGACGAATTTATATATTCATCACTATTGCCCCAATATTAGTGATAGATTTGAGAACCGACACTAATACCTCACGTATTTAAAAATAAATAATTTTTTTTTGTTTCAGAGTATTTGTGACGGATTTGAGAACCGCCATTAATACTTTCCCTATTTAAAAATAATCTCAATATTTTTATTTCAAAGTATTAGTGACGAATTTATATATTCGTCACTATTGCCCCAGTATTAGTGACGGATTTGAGAACAGATACTAATACTTTTTGTATTTAAAAAAAAATAAGAATTTTTGTTTTAGAGTATTGGTGACGAATTTATTTATTCGTCACTATTGTCCCACTAGTAGTGACGGTTATGGATTCGTCACTACTAGTTCTTTTATTAATTTTACCTCAATTTTCCTTCTCTTTCCTCCTTTCCTTATCTCTTTCCCACTCCTCCACTCGTCTCTCGCTGCTCTCCCAATCCTCTCCTCCTCGATCCCCCTCCTTTCCCTCCTTCCTTCTTTCCTTCTCCCGCCTTCCTTCTTCAACCACATCACCACCTACACCTTCATCGCCCAAGAGCCCCAGCTGGCTGAGCCCTCGGAGTCACAGTCGCCGCCGCCGCTACCTACTTAGTCGCCGTCGAGTCCTCTGCCTCCCAACCCCGCCTCTAGCTGCCGTCTCCCGAGTTGGGTATGGTTTTTTTTTATTAGATTTGGGCGATTTTTAAGTTTCGCATTATATGAGGATATACATCATGCTATGAAAATATTATTGTTTAAATTGAAAACAAATTTTTTTTTTTTTTGATTCAATGTTCTAATTCCTTTCATACATCAAAATATCAAGCTGTTGGACATGTGTTTTGCTCAAAGTTCCGGATGATTAAAGAGGGTTCTACAAGAAAAAACTCTCCATGAATCCGAATCCTGAACCCAAATATTTTTCCTGTTTGAAGGGTGGCACTGCAACAAAGAAAGCAAAGAAGAGAGCTCCTCCACCTTCAAATCATTTAAGATGAAAATTTCTATAATTTATCACTAGGGATTAAAAAAGAAGGGATAACGGCATTTTGGACCATGGAAAGGCAATAAAGACAAGAAAAAATATTAGGTAAGGCAAAATCACTCAACTAGATATCGTCTCAAAATCGGATGTGAGAGCTATCATCCGATTTGTATTTAATGCAAGGAAAGAATAAAGGGTAAAGTTGTGAAATAAACCTCGAAGGACTCTCATAACCCAGAAATGCCAAATTCATATCCCAAATATTCACATGATCTCAAAAGTCTAATATCTAGGATTACCAAATAAGTAAAGCCCATCTAAAACTCCAAACCAGCAAACAAAGTTAATTCTGAGGGACTAAGATTAATAGCCTCAATCCCACTTCACCCAAAAATAATTCTCAACACAGAAATTTGACCAAAATTCTGAACACAGCAAGGATTTTCTAAAAAAAGGATTCTCTATGATCCTCTAAGAAGACAGCACAAAGACAAAAGCACTTCAATCCTTGAATTATTTTTCACACACACACAAATATTGATATATATATATATATATATATATATATAGAGAGAGAGAGAGAGAGAGAGAGAGAGAGAGAGAGGAGGTGAGAAAGGTAGGTATGTCAGATCAGTTTGATAGCTTCAGCATTAGGGGTAAGGTGTTCTTTGCACTTGTTTTTACAAGAAAGAAGATGACATGTTCTTTGGTCTGGGATAGGAGTCTTTAATTTTTTTTGGAATACACACTGGGTATGCACGCGTCCGTTTTACGGTCCACGTGACTAATCTTGCATCTCTTGAAGTTGACCCCACAACTCCAAAGGGAGAGTAAATTCAGAAGTCTAGGGGCGAAAACGAGTCCGGGAGAGTTTGAACACCTGATCTCGTAAAAGGCACTCCCGCAACCCGTACTACCACCTGAACCACACCCTGGGGGTGGATAGGAGTCTTTAATTGTCCTTGCTTTGGTCGTTCGCATCTATCTGTTTAAAGAGGCATACTTCTTGGGTATACAGTGAGATTGGCAGGCCGTGCTTTTTTTCTTATAGTTCTTTATTTTTTGTATTCTTTTCTGATTCGAAAGATTTCTTGTTCTCCATTCCATACATACTTCTCCAATGAAAAAAAAAAATTAAAGAAAAATATGGCTAAACTCCGACACCTCGCAGAGAAGTGCAAATCATAATAATATCAAGAACATTCAATATAAGGAAGGAAACTTACTTCGAATCAGGTGAAAACTTTGCTGGGAGACGCAATTTACGACTCAAGACCTACACATAAGACATTTCTTAACAAAAACCAGCTGAAACTTTTTAACATCACCGCCTAAAACAAGGGATCCAGAGATTAAAGGCATGTTATCAAATGTTCTGCATCCAACATGAGAACATGTATGGGAAGGTTTTCACCTTCCATAAAACAGAGTACAAGGATTACTTTAGAATATTTAATGAGACTATGATAAATTTGAATTCATATACAGCAGCATTTTATTTGGAAGCAGCCGGTAACAAAGTTAATGGTAAAGAAGCAAAACTAAAAATAACTTATTTTAATCGATGTAAGGAATGCAAATCTATTAAATTCTATTAAAATGGATTCCTAATCTTTAGGTGCTGAGATGTGGCATACCCAGTTGGTTTTGTTAAATCAGGAGGGTTTTAGGTGGCTACTCCAAAAATTTTGTTCTTACGTGAGGATGAACAGATTTCAATACAGTTTCTCGGTTAAGACAAAGGGATCAGCTGTCCCTTTTTTTTTTTATCACCTGATTCCTTAAGTTCTATGGACTTCAATGAGCCTCTTCCTCTGCCTTGCCTTCTAGAACCAATCCTAGTATCTGCGTCCAATCCTCCTACATCCTCATCCAGTTCGAGTCCTTCTCGTTCCTTGGATCATCCCAATTTGTAGGTATGCACACGGTGACTCAAGGGGCCAGTAATTTAAGGAAAAAAATTACTGTTTGGTTAAAAAATAAAATAAGCTAACATTACATATAAATATCTACATTTATAGATCATTTTGTAGTAAAAATATTCCAATATCTTAAAAGCAATACAAAACACTCCTAAAGGAAAACATATTCAACCAAAATTTGTTAGATAAAATTACATTTATAAAATTTATTTTAGGTGTGTTAAAGTTTAAACTTAAAACGAAAATCTATTTAAATTTCATTTTAAATAGGTCAAGATTTGGATCGAAAAAATCTACTTCTTTCAATAAAATAAAATAAATGCAAAGATATTACAAATATTAGATAAAATGTATACCCCAAACTAGAATAGGTGAACTCCTTTGATGTCTTTTAAAATTATATTTAGGCATCTCCTCTCATCATTCCGCCAAGAATTTTCTTCTCAACAAGAAATGTAAAGAGTGATCCTCTATATACATATATGTATAACGCATATATACTATCAATAGACATTCAGTCATACAAGTTAAACAGACAATAGATGATAGTGTCGGGCCATGTTCGACACCATGTCAAAATCAAAATCTTTAACCCATCATTTACTCCATTAGTGGCAAAGACTAGATTGCATTCTTCAATATTAAAGAGTGTTTAGAAAATGAATTATGGCACAATAAAATCAATCATGATGCCTTGACTTTGTGCACAAGGGGAACCATTGACTTCCTATTGATCACCTTTTTCATTTAATTTAATCTCCATTGTAAATTGAACTACTAAAATACAAACTTGTGTTGAACGCCAACTGCATGGTTGATGCAGTACATTGTGAATTGTATGTTGGTAGTAGATTTAGGTTCTCGCATGCTCAAACTGATTGGTATCTGCATGATGCGTATTACTGTGATTTATTTGCTTAAATCTATCAAGTTTTAGTGCATGAATTTTTTGGGATATGTTCAATTTATAGACGACATGCTGCCGAATTTTCGTTAAATTTTTTTCATAATAAAACTATGTACAAAGAAACGTATGCATGATCAGTTAAAACTTAGTTATTTTAACTCGCACCTCTCGCGTGTTGAAATTCGTAAGAAAAGAGGCAATCTTAGGCTTATAATTGAAAATAAAAAAAACTTGGCTAAGAACAACAATCTTAAGTGTACAGTGAAATGTCAAGAACTAAATGTCATATGAAGTAAAATGTCAAATTAATTACTGCCATTTCATGTATTCATGGAAACTTAGACCCGTCCAAGAATGGTTACTATACATTCATACCTAATCATACATGTGAGACAAATCAATTGTTAAATTTCAATTGATTATTAGTCATACTATGTTGACTAATAATCACTTGAACATGTTAATTATTTGTTTCACTTACGATTAGTAATGTTTGTATTTCAATTATTCTTGGATTGTCCAATGTGGACAGTTCAGGAAGTTGTATTTACATTGTTGTCATCGTTCACGTTTTGTCAATTGTCATTATATATTTTGAGCCCGTCTCTACTTGTGTTCTCTAGGTGCATAGTGGGTTGTCTTGACAATTTGTTAGTGATGGAAAACTAGCAACTCGTTCATTCCCCCAACTCGTGTACTTGGAGAGACATGGGGAGATGCTGCCGAAATTTATAATGATTACGACGAAGGAATTTGAGCGATTGATCGCAATGTAAATGCAACATTCCTTAATGGGATAAAATCTGTACCCTTTAGAGTATGATGGTTGATTATAGGATTCACGATGCATGCGTTACAAACATTATGAGAACCAGAATAATAACACCATTTACTTGAACATATTATAGGGTAATTAATGAACATGGATAAGAGTTTGATGAACGCTCGGGGTAGGTTTTTGCTAGAATATGTGAAATGGGTACATGATTTCATAGAGTTCGCACGTCCTCGTGCAGACAAAGCCAGTAGAATAAAATATCCTTACAAGAAATGCCAGAACATAACATTCAAACACATTGATTTGGTCCATTCACATTTATTAGACTTTGGAATGGAGAAAATGTACACAACATGGGTGTTTCACGGCTAAGATTACGCAGTTCAGAGTAATGATGATAACAATGAAGATGAGAGGGCAAATATAGTAGGTGGTGATACCTGTTCGAAATGGGTAATTGAAATGTTAGGTGACTTGCAAAAGGGGATTGCAATCGACATGGGCGATGTCGGTGTGTCGCGTACTGGTGATGAATCTACTTCAGTAGGTATTGTACCTTGCGATCCTAGTACGTTGAATCGACTCGGTAAACCATTTGCTAATCTCATGAGGGATGCACGGGTGCCCCTATATCCAAACTGTAAAAAGTTCTCAAAATTAGAGTTTCTGATAAAGTTGCTTCATGCAAGAACAATGCATGAGTTATCTCAGAGTGCATTCAACATGCAATTAAGCCTCATTAAGGCGACACTGCCTGATGGTGAAATACTTCCCAAGTCTTTTTATAAGGCGAAGACATACATGCGTGAATTGAGTTTCGGTTACACTCTAATACATCCGTGTAGGTATGATTGTGCACTCTTTTATGGTGAACATGAAAATGCGAATGAGTGCCCAAAATGTGGTGAACCGAGGTATACAACTAATTAGAAGAGGGATAAAAAGATCCCAAAAAAAGTTTTGCGATATTGTTCTTTAATTCCACGGCTGCAACAATTGTATATGTGCAAAAAGACTGCTACAGATATGAAATGACATTAAGAGAAACGTCTTCAAGATAGAAACACCCTTAGCCATCCAGCGAACTCCGAAGTTTGGATCGATTTTGATAAAATGCATCCGTGGTTTGCTAGTGATCCTCGCAACATCAAACTTGACCTTGCTTCAGATGGGTTCAATCCTTTCGGTAACATGAACAACCCGTATAGCATGTGGCTAGTTATGATGATGTCATATAATATGCCGCCATGGCGATGTATGAAAGAAACTTTCATTTATATGTCTCTGCTCATTTTCGGACCGAGGGCACCTGGTAATGATATTGATATTTACCTGCGTTCGTTAATTGACGAGTTGAAATAACTATAGGAAAAAGAAGTGGAGACATTCAATGTGGAAACTAGGACAACATTTCGGATGCATGCTGCAATCTTGTGGACAATTAATGATTTCCCCGCTTACGACAACCTATCGGGTTGGAGTACAAAATGTTACTTAGCATGCCCAGTATGTAATAAGGATGCTAGGTCCTTATCCTTGAAGCATGGCCGCAAGTTATGGTTTATGTGTCATCGTCAGTTTCTATGAACTAAACATCCTTGGAGGACTCGTGGCATCAGAAGCTTTAATGAAAAACTTGAACGAAGGTCGCAACCAAAGCGACTAAGTGGGGAAGAGATATTAAACCAGTTAAGGTTGATCGGAGATGTGAAATTTGGGAAACCACCTACCAGTAGAAAAAGAAAATGCGCTGAGTGGGAGTTGAATTGGACAAAGAGAAGCATTTTCTTCGAGTTGCCGTACTGGAAAAATCTTCCACTACGCCACAACTTGGATGTCATGCACATCAAAAAGAACATTTGTGAGAATGTCATTTGTACATTACTAGATATAAATGGAAAGACAAAAGACACTACAAATGCTTGCCGGGATATGGAAGATATGGAAATATGGCCCTGAGTTGCACCTGTTTCAAATATATATTTTCAAATATATATATATATATATTAACATAAAAATTATGTGACATGAGTTTATTTCTACGTTACATGTTTCATGAAAATATTTGTACTTATATCACCTGAAATATATTTCTTTCTATTCAAAATTGTAATTTAATTAACCATAGATTATAAGAAGAAATAATTGTGCACAAAATCTAAATTCATAACCCAAATCAAATCAAAAGCATAAGAGATACTCGTGGGCCCATATCAAGGTGTAAAGTAGAAAGCAAAAAAAAAGTAATTAAACTCACCATGCATGCATGTTTAGATGTGCCCTCTTGCCAAAAGAGTTCAAAAGCGCAGAACTGCAGATGGGCCACTGCCTCACCAATAATTTATCAAAGAACAAAAAAGGAAGTCAGCTTTTTGCTTTTTTAATTGACCATCAAATTTTGATGAAAATATTTTTAATTCAACATACCCATAAAATAATATAAATAAATAAATATTAATTAAAGTAGTAGCATTTGACATGCACGTGCTCTCCACCCCCCATCGCCCATATATATATATATATATATATGCCCACGTGCATATATTGTTTCAAAATTATGTACTCCAACTTCAGCTGCTCTTAAAAATCGATTATATTGTGGCAAGATACAGTGGAGGATTTAGAAAATATTTTTAATAAAATATATTTAAAAATATAAATATTTTTTTAAATATTTGGGTGCAAAAAAATAAAAAATATATACATTCAGATTTAATAATGGTAATAATTCTTTCAAATAAAATTATTTATACGAAAATTGAAGTTTTTCATATTTGTTATTTTTGAAAATAAAGCAAAAAAATATTTTTAATGGAAGCATCTTCTTAATTAACTAAAAAAAATACGTTTTTTATAAAATTTTCGATAGGAACATTTGCCCTCGCCCACCTGTATTTAGGCCTGTTATTATCCACATGCATAAGTTATTTCAAAATTTATATTTTAGCTCTAACTATTATTAAAAATTGACCTTATTTGTGTGTATTTCTATTTTTTTTTTTTTTACGTAGGAACTCCAGCCACCAACGAGCCATTCGGACCCCCTGGTGCGACACCAAACCTACCGATCAATGTCATCTGCCCCCAAGTCTCGCTGATCAGGGTAAAGTCCGGATGCGAACACGACTTCTGTGCATCAGTTGGACGTTCGGCCAACCCGACTCTCAGGACACATCTCCATTACCATCCACGGTCCCCACTGGCTCACAAAGTGAACTCTTACCATCCACGGTTCCCACTGGTAGGGGTAAGCAAACGGTCGGTTCGGCCAAATTCGATTAATTAACCGAATTAACCGAAATTTTTGTTTAATGAATGTTGTTAATCGAACCGACCGAATCGCTGGACCTCACTGAACCGAACCCGACCGAATTATCTTTTCGAGTAATTCGGTTAACCCAATTTAACTGAATTAATTAATTAATTGAAGTTTGGAATAGCAAATAAGTTATATTTTGTCATGTAATTGGAATAGAAAAGAATTCTTAAAATTCATTGTCATATGAATCATTGTAAGGAAATAGTTCAAGGCAAGAATGCAAAGATGGAATTCATGGCCCTATCCTCTGTCAGAGTTTGATAACAAATTTTGCCTCAGGTGAAACGTCAACAAGAAAAGTACTACAGCAGCAGAGCTTGAAGTGGGCAAATGAAGTATCAGCAGAAGAGTTTCAGGTTGGAAGAGTAATTTTGTCGAACAATTGCCAGTCAATGTATCGCTGTTATGCAAAAAAGAAAAGAGCTAACAACAAGAAATAGAAGGAAACCAACAGCACAGAAACAAGTGCATGAAGATTACGAATTAGGAGGTGGTGGGTAAATGGGTACTTAACAGATTCTGGTTTACCAATAATCTTGGCAACAACTTTGAAGGCATCTTTGAGAATGTTGGAGGCAACCACAGCGTCTACTGGGATGTTGGTGTAAAGATTCAAAGTGGGCATTATCTTCTTTTTGTTATTTTCAACCGCTCCCCTTTGGTACGCCATTTATGCCATCTCTAGTTTTGAATTTCAATCCAATCCTCTCCTGGCCACCCACATCCCCTACTCTTCGTTACCCAGTTCAGTTTCAAACTCCAAGTTTGTTTCTCTGTTGTACTTCACTAGCAACCACAGAAGGCACAGATCCATGGAGGAAGGAGTTGCCGCCTGCTGCCTTTAACAAATTAATAGATACTAATTTATATTTAAAATTTAATTAATTATTAAATCGGTTAATCGGTTAATCGAATTAACATTTCCTATTCACCAAACCGAAACCCGATTCACCGAACTTTAATGAAACAAAATCGAACTGATCGAATCGATTTTTTTAACCGAACCGAACCGACCAATTTCGGTTGGTTAATTCGGTTAATTCGGGTTTTCTCAAATTATGCTCACCCTTACCCACTGGTTCACAGAGTAAACTCTCACCATGCACAGATATTACTGGCTTCATGAGTGTAGATACCCAGAATTGAACCCCCGATATTCATTCTTACTTGCTGATGCCTTTTCATAGTGTTCTGTCGTGGGGGCGTGTGTATTTCTAATTTGGTATACGAGCGTGTGTTAATATTTTTATAAAAATATTTATAAAAAAATAATTTTTTACGTAAAATTTGAAATGTACCAAATACAAATCAAACTTATATAATTAGAGTTGATGTTGATTTTATTAAATTTGTATTAGATTTAGAGGAGATATAATAAAAGAAATTATATTAAAATAATTTAATTAAATTTACTTACATTTAAATTTAAGATTTAAAATTTATGTCCCATTCCCTGCAAAAATATATTTCTTAGTATATACTTAACCATATTAAATATATATTTTTGTACATTTTACGAAATCATGTTATATATATATATATATATGTAATTTGTAATATGTGAGAGTAGGTGGACGGGTTAATTCCGGGAGTGGCATTGCTGGTGGCCGTCCCAAGTTGTAATTATTTCATGCACGTAGACAAGAGGCGTTTTGTGTGGGTCCCACCGGTCAATAATTTCGAATTTTCAATGTTGATTTACTTTAATTTTTTATTATTAATAATATAAAAAGGTTCAACACGACAGCGTTTTCAGCTTTTGCACTTTTACCCGTTTTAATCAATTACAACGACCCAAATTTTATCCTTACATATTTTCATTTTCATCCTTTTTGGTTTTTGGAGGGGCGGGGGGGGACCACTTTCCAATTTCCCAATTTTCTAATTCCCTATTCAACGCTACGAATCCGTCAAAAAACCGAAGGGGCCGGGGGGGGGGGGGGGGGGGGGGGGGGGGGGGGGCGCGGTGGGGCGTGGGGTGACCACTTTCCAATTTCCCAATTATCTAATTCCCTATTCCACCCTACGAATCTGTCAAAGAACCGAACCAAACCCCGAACTCTCTCTCTCTCTCTCTCTCTCTCTCTCTCTAGGACAGTCTCTTTATGGGGAATGGGCATTGCCTGTTTCCGTCGAGTTTCCTCCGAGGTCCGCTCGGAGACGGAAACATCACGTCTGGCCCAGAACCATGGAACCACTTGTCGCCATGGCTCCAGAGACGTGACCCATTGCTCTTTTCGTTGCCGTACTTCAGCTTACTTCGTATTATTGTGAGTCGATTGAATGAATGCCCATTGCCCATGTTTAGGCTCAAAAACTAATAAAAAATAAATTATTATTATTATTATTATTATTATTATTATTATTGTTATTATTATGTTGCGTGTTTGAAGTGTTTAGGACATTCAAATAAATATTTTATCAAAATAATTAGTCTGGCTCTCTACTCTAATTGAACAACTTTCATGAATTATCCTTTAACCGCGACCACCTGAAAAGAATTAAACGTAAATGGTTTGAAGGGTCCAGAGTGTATTTTGGCATATCACTTCGATGCTTAAGTTAGGAATTGTGTGAGACTTCGAATTGCAATAGTAATAAAAAAGTGAGTAAGAATAAGACGTTTACCTTCTCTTGGAGTATTCTTTTATGGTGGTGGATGGACCCTCTTTCAATTTAGCATTTATGGCACAATATTGTGCTTATTTACAGACAATTTAGGGGCATTTATGTAGGGGTTTAAATTGCAATTTTATAATCTTTTCCCCTTATGAATGATTTTATTAATTTTAGGTATATCAGTTGCTTCTCCTTATTCTTGAATTTTCTAAACAAGTTTTCTTTATTTGAGGGTGTTTTGAGGTCCGCTATACAAGATTTCATCGTAAATTGAGCTGGTTACTAGCGACTAGCTCAATTTGGGTGTTCTTTGTCGAGCTGGTTACCATATGAGTTGGCCCTATCCGAGCCAATTGCTTTATTATTTGAATCAATTCAAGTCAACTATTTAAGTGTTTGACTCAATTTGAGCTGGTGGCCTCAGTGTTTAGCTTGGTCTGAGTCGGTTAGTTCATTGTTTAGCTCAACCCGAGCCAATTCCTTCACTATTTGTCTCAAATGATAGTTTCAATATATGACTCAATTTGAGTTGGGTGCATCAGTGTTCGGCTCAATCCAAGCCGGTACATTCACTGTTCGGTTCAATCTAAGTTGATACCTTCACCGTTAGGCTCGGATAGTTATTTTAGCATACAACCGAATTCAAGTCGGGTGCGTTAGTGTTTGGCTCAATCTGAGTCGGTACATTCATGGTTTGTCCCAATACGAGCCAATTCCCTTGGTATTCGACTCGGAAGGTTGTTTTAGTGTTTGGCTCAATTAGAGTCGATTTCTTCATAGTTTGGCTCAGTCCGAGCTGGTTACTACTTTTTTTGGCTCAATTCGAGCTAATGCGTTCACTATTGGCTAAATCTAAAATTCCTAGCTCAGTTCCATTCGAGATGATTTGTTCACAGTTCGGCTCGATTCGAGCCAATTCCTACATTTTCTAACTGAGTTTCGAGCCAATTTATCCATTTTTTGGCTCAATTTGAACTGTGGTGTAAGAACCCAACCTGAGAAATATGGATTAAACAAATAAGGAAAGGGAAAGGAATTTAAAAAGGTGAAAACAGTAGGGCTCGTCGACGAGGCACCTTCTCTCGTCGACGAAGTCTCTTCTATGGCTCATCAGCGAGATTCAGAGGATACCGAGAGATTTTTGAAATTTTGGAATCTCAGGTTTGTCGACGAGGCCAACTCCGTCGTCGATGAACTCCCTTCTTCTGCTCATCGACGAGTGCTCCAATTCGTTGACGAGATTGGCCAGGTCAAAGGTCTCTATAAGTTGAATTTTTGGTTGCTTAATAGTTAAGAAACATAAAAATCCTCTCTCTCTCTCTCTAAGATCTTGGACCGTCTATTACCCAAATCAACGATCCGATGTTACTACGTGGATTAGGAGGAAAACCTCTACGATTGTAGCGGATCAGATCTTGGTTTTGAGGATTTTTGGGTTTTATCATAAAATCGAGGTAAGGGTCTAAGTTCGTTTTTGATTCGGTAGATATGTAGTAAATAGGATTGTATTGAAGTGTTGTTCTTTGGTTTTTAGGTTTTGGGAACTCAGTTCGTACTTTTGGAGCTGTTTAGTTCGTGTTTCGATTTTCGGGGAGAGGTAAGGGGATTTTGTTTATATTAGTTATTTTTGAAATATAAATCGGTAAAATTGTGATTTACGATGATACAAGTGTTTTGGTTACTTATTTGGGAAATTCCTCCAGGTGAAATTACGGGATTTTTGGGTTTATGATTTTGGGAAAAATTGGGGTTTCGGATGTTATCTCAGTTTTTGTTGGAAAATTGCTTATTTGAATAAAACTAATGTATGGAGATGATCGTACCTTGGTTTTGTGTTAAACTGTATTCCGAATCAGTTATCATTTTTAATTGTTGATTTACCGAAATGAGTGGCTTGAGATGGTTTATTGAAATGATTTGTGTTGTGAAATGTTGAAATGTGATATAAGAACAGGAGTTCCAAAATGTTTCAAGTTTTGTGAAAATGCCGAGTCGAAATAATACTGTAGGTTAAGATATTGAGCCGAGTTGGAATAATACCATAGGTGGAAATATTGATGCCGGGTTGGAACAATACCGTAGGCTGAGATATTGAACCGAGTCGGAATAATACCGTAGGCTGAGATATTGAGCTGAGTCGGAATAATACCGTAGGCTGAGAGATTCGACATTTGCCAAGGGTGTGAAATACCACCTATTATTTTGGTTTATCACCGAAGGGTGTGAGACACCATATTTGTGCCAATTCAACACTGTGGAGGCTTATGTTATGCTAGGTTATCGGGGGCACCGTATCATGCAGCCGACTTAGGCTGAAGAGTGTGACGACACTAAGAGATCAATTGATTTGTGTTGCAATTATATTGTAACTGTGTTGTGAAAATACTGGAATTGTAAAATATTATGTTTTACTGTTGAAATAACACTTATGTGCCCACACATTGATATAACCTGATTCTGTGTAGTATCATTGATGTTTGTACGATATAGAGACAGATTAGGTTACCAAATCACACTCTGGGTGTAGTAACCGGGAAAAATAAAATTTTAAAAAATAATAAAATAAAATAATTAAATTAACAAGTAAAATGAATAGTATGATAAGGAATATATGTATATATATATATATATAAGTAAGTTATTATGATATACATTTAATATATAGGTTAAAGGTATATATATATATATATATATATATATATATATATATAAAGTGTGAAAGCTTCTTCAAGAAGCTTTACTTTAATTAATGTCTAGTATGATATTAATATATATATACATAATGGTGTGCAAGCTTCTTGTGCAAGCTTTTTCAAGAAGCTTGCTTAGATTTTTTTTTGGAAGTGCTCTCTCTCTCCTACGACTCTCTCTCTCTCTCTCTCTCTCTCTCTCTCTCTCTCTCTCTCTCTCTCTCTCTCTCTCTCTCTCTCTCTTTCTTCAATTCCGGGCTAGTTTTACACCGGATCAACAAACCGAAGCCACCACGACGCTCCTGACGAAGTTCTCTACAAGTCTGCCAGAGCGGATCGTCAGGAAAATGAAGTTGGATTTCATCCCAAATCCAAGGTAAGACTTTATACTCAATATTTGGATTTTTGACAATTGAAGAAAGTGATATACCCGTAAAAATACTGAACTTTAATTTTGCAAGTTTTTGTTTCCAGGGTTGTTGAGTTGGGAACCCTGCGGGTGTAAGGAAGATTTTCTTAGGGGCTTTGTAGGAATCAGGTAAGGGGATAAACTAAACTAGTTTTGTTTTGAGAAAATGCATGTATATATATGTAGCATTTGGTTTCAGGAAAAATAAATATATTTATATATATGATTTATATTTGGAAAATACTGTTTAGATGATGATATGTTGAATATGTGGAAAATTTGTTCAGTGTGGCATAAGTATAAAAATGTTATGAAATACTGTTTTCTGGGAATGTGGATGATATGAATTTTTATGATGAAAAATCAATGTACGGGCCGAGATATTTATATATACATATATATATATATATATATATGTGATTTGTCGGCGTACGGGCCGTGCTATGTGGATGAGATTTGCCGGCATACGGGTCGAGCTATGTGATTTGCCAGCGTACGGGTTGTGCTATGTGATTTGCCGACGTACGGGCCGAGCTATGATAAAATGTGTAATTCCGGCGTACGGGCCAATGATTTTCATGAAATATGTATATGTGAAAAATGATATGATTGATTTAATAATTATTGATATGAGATATCCATGTATCACGATTTTTAGTATATGTATATGATATCAGAACCTGGTTGGCTTGGTCTAGGCTAGCACTTGCACGGTACCGTTGCTATGTGTACATGGTCCTCGTGATCGTGATATCTGTGTTAACGCCGCTGTACGGAGTGGTGTGAGATTGGATGGTCGATGTGGTTATTTTCAAGAAGTGTGTTGTTATCGCCCCTGGTGTACGGATCAGTCTAGGTAGACCCATCGGGCCTACAGACTACTGTTTGACTTGGCAGTGGTCGGCCAACCATTATCAGGTCCCGCCTTCGGGCCACACAACCCAATCATGTGGGGGTAATACATGACAACAGCTAGCTAACCTACCAGGATTGTTTTTATGTTATTATTATTATGATATGAGATGAGAAATGTTTATGAAAATGCAGTATGTTCTGCTATGTTTTGATATGCATATGTCTTCCCAGATTTGATAAACAGTACTGAATATGATATGTATGGTATATGTAAAACACGGGATACTCACGTTGTCACACACTAGGATTAGTTTATTTCCCTTACTGAGAGGTGTCTCACCCCTAAATCTTACAAATTTTTCAGGAGTCCCAAATAGGAGAGCAGAAAAAGCCCTGCTGATCTAGATCAGTTGTTTGCCCTCTTTGGAAGGGTAAGTTTTTGGTAGGGACAGTTAGGTTTTGTGGAGATTGTCCCTAGATTTCATTTTGGGATGTATATATTGTGAGATAGTGATTGTGGTATGTGTTATGCACATTATGATGAGACGTATATGATTTTATATTTTCTGCAACGTAGGCTTCTGCTATATGTTCTGTTATATCCCCGGTACCCACGGGTCCAGGTGGATTGTGACTTGCTGAGCTGGTCTATGTGATGTGTGGTTTTGGTTTGATGTTGATTGATATAAAAAAAAATATGTGAAAAATGAGCAGGTCGTGACAGCTTGGTATTAAAGCCTAGGTTGCTAGGTTCTGTAAACTTTAGAGTGCAGAAGGAACAATACCAGAGTTTAGGAAATGATTTAAGGTTTTGTTCTATAGTCTAGAGGTAGGACTTCCATGGTAGTTTCTGTGTTTTTCCTGGGGTGACGATTTCAGGAAAACCATAGTAAGCTACTGTCGGGTTGTGTTCCTTGTAGCACTGGGGATTAGCAATAAGTTAGAGATGTTGAGATAAGTAGTGAGGATAGGTGGGTAAATTATGAGGATATGATTACTAAATTGCAACTGCTATTTTCCTGGATGGATCCAGAAGGAAATAGTGCCCACCTGAGTGGCAGATATGGAGCAGGACCATCAGGTGCAGCTGGGACCAACTCTGATGCGGTATAACGTAGCGTGGCTCAGCAGGTTATGGCTGAGATTGCTAGGAGCTTGAGGGAGCAGAGTGGTCCATTTGTAGGCCATGGGTGCACTATAGAGAAATTTACGAAGATGAATCCTCCGACGTTCTTAGGTGGAGTTGATCTTGTAGTCGCTGAGAACTGGATGCAGGAGATTGAAAAGATCTTGGCTGTGCTACAGTGTACTGAGGAACAGAGGGTCCTCTTTGCCACTTATAGACTGATAAGAGAGGCTGAGAGGTGGTGGACTGCGGTGAGACTATTGGAGCAGCAGAGGGTGACTTCGATAGCTATGACATGGGACTGGTTTAAAGATCTGTTCTTTAACAGATATTTTCCAGCTACTGTGAGGGAGGCTAAGGTAGAAGAGTTCCTGAGTCTGAAGCAGGGACAGCTATCCGTCCAGCAGTATACAGCATGTTTTATTGAGCTCTCTCGATTCGCCCCATACATTGTTCCTGATGAGGTGAAGAAGGCGAGGCAGTTTGAGAGAGGCTTGAGGCGGAGTATATTTAGGCAGGTGGTGGTGCTGCGGATCCAGGACTTCGTTGAGTTGGTCGACAACATGGCCTTGGCAGAGATTGGTGAGCGTCTTGATGCGGATGAGTAGAGACAGAGGAAGAGATTTGCATCTACGAGCTACCAGCAGGGTCACACGCCAGGTCAGTGGAGGAGAGGTAATCATGGTAGAGGGCGGAGACAGGAGACGGGAGGAAGTGAGGTGCAGATAGGGCAGGGTTCTCCAGTTTGTCATACTTGTGGTAGGAGGCTCTGGAGAGAGTGTCGAGCTGGTGGTGTAGTGCGCTACCGCTGCGGTAGATCGAGACATATAGTGCGAGATTGCCCTACTCCGTTAGATGCAGCTTTGGTGTGCTATCGCTGCGGTAAATCGGGGCACATGGTACGAGACTACCCTACTCCACCAGATGTAGTTTCAGCTCCTAGACCATGCCGGGGAGGTTATCAGGCGCCACGTGGGGGCCAGCAGAGGAATACGGCTCCAGCCAGGGTGTTTACTCTGATACCGAGTGAGGCTGAGGCGTTAGGTGACGTGGTGACAAGTATGGTCATTATGCTTTCTTTTAAAGTTATTGCATTATTTGATTCAGGAGCTACACACTCGTTTGTATCCTTGGGGTGTATTAAATTATGTGAGGCTGAAACACAATCATTAGATGTTGAACTGTTGGTATCTACACCGACTAGGTCGGTAGTAAGATGTAGTAGGGTACTTCGAGATTGTCCAGTTGGTATGCAAGGGAAGACTTTGTCTTCTGATCTGATAGTGTTAGACATGCATGAGTTTGATGTTATTTTGGCATGGATTGGCTAGCGGCCAATTTTTTCAGCATAGATTGTCAAGTATGAGAAGTGAAATCTCCTCTTATTCTTTAACCAAATGTAAATGGCTTGGAGGACCCGAGATATACTCCAAAGGATCACTTTGATGCTTAAGTTAGGAACTGTGGGAAGCTTTAGATTGCAATAGTAATAGAAAAGTGAGTAAGAATTAGATGCTTACCTCCTCTCAGAGTAACTTTTTATAGTGGTAGATGTTGACTCTAATTCAATTTAGCATATGTGGGAGCATTATTGCACTAATGGGGTTACGAATAATTTAAGGGCATTTATGTGGGAGGTTTTAATTATGGTTTTATAACTATTTTCCTTAATGAATGTGCATATTGACTTTAGCATGTCAGTTATGTTAGGGTGTTAATGGTGGTTTCGTAACCGTATCCCCTTATGAACGAGTCTATTAATTTTGGGTATATCAGTTGCCCCCTCCTTATTCTCGATTTTTTAAAACACTTTTATTCAAGAGTGTTTTGAGGTTGCTATACAAGCTTCCATTGTAGTTTGAACTAGTTATTAGGTGACCAACTCAATTTGGGTGTTCTTTGCATGTTGAGCTGGTTACCGTACGAGTTAGCTCTATCTGATATGGTGGCCTTAGTGTTCAGCTTGGTCTACGCAGAATGCTTCATTGTTTGACTTCATATGAGCCGATTCCTTCACTATTCAACTTAAATGGTCGCCTCAACATACGACTCAATCCAAGCCGATACATTCATTTTTCGGTTCAATCCAAGCTAGTACATTCATTGTTCATTTCAATTTGAGCTGATACCTTCACTGTTTAGCATGTGGCCAAATCTGAGCCGGGTGCATTAGTGTTCGGCTCAACCTGAGCTGATACATTCATTGTTCGGCTCAGTCTGAGCTAATTCCTTCACTGTTTAGATTAGAAGGTTGTTTCGGTATACGACCCAATCCGAGCCAGTTGATTCAGTGTCCATCTTAATCCGAGCTGATAACTTCGTCATTTGGTGTTGGAATTGGTGTATTCCAAAGAGGGGGTGAATTGGGTATTTAAAAAATTTATGCCTAGGTAAAATTTGAATCCACAAATAGTAATACACAACCTAGGGTTTGTCTATGCAAATTCCATTAAATCAACAAAATATAATTAAGCAGATAAATAGAACAAATACAACAGGCTCAGTGTTTCCCAATCATTCACAATATTTTCAACAAGTGCGCATTCATAAGAAATTTAAATCTAAGCATGCATGTACAGGAATTTAATTGTGGAAAATTAATGTAGCGCCCCAAAACCTATAGTGGGCTCAGGTGCTATTTATGAATAAAATACTCCTTTAATACCATAATATCCCCACCTGCCCTAATGAGGGAAAATTGGGTGGTCCTGTCATTACCAACACAAACATACAACGGAAAATACTAAAACATCAAAACACTTTACCAGAGTTCTAACTGTTCCCAAATACATACATACATAACTCCATATCACGATATTACAACCCAAAAAGGACAAAAAATGTTGTCTAATGTCTCACCAGCTCTGACAATCACTATTAATTGTCTAATCCCAGCCTCATAGTATACTAGGCTCGATTCCCTGTAGGACCTGAAAAATGATTTGTATAATGGGGTGAGACACTTCTCAGTAAGACAGATTATATTATTATCAGTGTGTGGTTAGCATGAGGTTTGTGCGGCTCGAAGGCTAGACTTACCATATGGCCGACCTATCATAACTGAGTTAGAAAAAGGTAGTAAGTACGATTGTGCCTACCCCAAACCTGGAACTGCATTGGGAAGGGTCACTCGGAACTACATCGGGAGGGGTCCCCAGAACTACCTCGGGGTAGTACTGTACCTAGGTCACCAATTGACTATCCCGCATTACACTTCCATCCCTGTGTGACTGCACTCACTGCCAACACATAGCTACGATACTGTGCTCATAACACAACATTTGATATCCACAGGGTTCTTAAATCATATATGACATTTTACATAATAATACTAAAATCATAATTCATTTTTCATAACACTGTATAAAACATAAACTGTTCATAATTCGGTCATTTTCTATCTCGATATAAAATTGGCATATCATACTCGGCGTACAGCCGGCACATCACAACTCGGCTTATAGCTAGCACATCATCACACGGCTTATAGCCGACACATCATCACACAACTTATAGCTAGAACATCATACTGTATAAATATCCCATTTATTTATGTCGTTTTAACTCATTCTTGTGCCACACAATTTTCATCTAATAAATCATAAATTAAAAAATCATATATGTCATATTCTTACAATTATATCATCTATTGAAAAATAGGTCATACCATACAACATATCTGCTTTGTTGAAAATACAGGTTTAATTATCTCCACAGCTTTTATTTGATTAATATATGTAGCGACCTTAATTAACTTAATATGAAATGTAACATAATAAATTGATAAGTCGACCCGAATCAGTGGGTAACGGGGACACCTGTCAATCACAGCGGAAACCTAAGCAGCAGTATAATAAAATCTCAATCATTCAACCATGAAACATAGTACCAGAGTTATTTACATTCCCAAAATACTATATTTATTTACAATCTTCCAAAAAGTCAAAATAACACTAGGATCATACAACAAAATCTTATGACCCTAGTTCAACGCTTACGCTTCTAGTAGGGAAGCTAAACCCACTTAACGGTGGCCCTGACCCACCGGTCCCTTTGGATTTCCTGAAAATCATTTAATATTCGAGGATGAGACACTTCTCAGTAACAGAAAATAAACTAAATACAGCCGTGTGGCAACATGAATATTTAAGGCACTTGTACGTATACAATATATTTCATAACTCTGTAAACATTCATCATATCATACTGGAAAATCATATAATTTCATATTTGTTAATAAATCATAACATACATAAAACATTTGTTATAACTGTAATACTGAAATTATACCTAAGATGAATAGCTAGCTGGTGTCATGTATTACCCCCCATGACAGGTTGTGCAGCTTGAAGGCGGGACCCGATAATGGCTGGCCGACCACTGCCGAGTCAAATATGTCTGTAAGTACGATGGGCCTGCCACACCCTGGTCCAGATTGCCAGGTGGACGTCCATACTCTACTGAAAGCCACATCGACTATCCATCTCCCACCCCCTCGTGGGGTGGTTAGCACTAATCTGATCATAAATATATGATCTATAAACTACGGTACCGAGCCCTTGAACTGAACTAGACTAACATCTGGGTTGTGATAACATATAATACATGATCATATATATAATATCATTACAGCCTCGTGCCGAACATATTGTAATTACGGCCTCGTGCCGAATATAACATAATTACGGCCTCGTGCCAAATATAACATAGTTACGGTCTTGTGCCGAATATAATATAATTACGGCCTCATGCTGAATATATCATACATATCATTCTGAAAATAATCAGTTTATCATGCATTTCAACATCACAAAGTACTGTACACTTTCATAATTTCTCGAACCATACTGCGTTCATATCATTAACATATCATAATATTTCTTCACATAAAATAATATTTATGCCACACATGTACTGTACAAAATCATACTTCATATTCTAAAATTATAATTTTCTAGCATCTCATACATACATATAAATTTTAACATCATAGCAGTATATTCCCAAAACGTACATTTCATTCATAATATACCAATATAACATAAGTTTTTCTAGAAAATAAATTTACTTGTAATTAATAATAATTTGCATGGGAAAATAATTACTTTAGTTTATTCCCTTACCTGGCTGCTGAGAAAGCCTTCAAAATATCCTAGGCTAACCCTCATATGATTTCCTGATCAATACCCTGAAACTCAAAACTCCCAATATTAAACATCAGTATTTTCATGCGTACATCATTTTCTATAACTACCATAAAGTCTAATTTGGCTTAAAAAGCCTTACCTTAACTTAGGGATGATTTCCAATTTGCTTTCACCAACGATCCGTTCTGGCAGATTTGGAGAGAACTTCCCCAAAAGCGTCATGGTGACTTCGGATTGTCGATCCGACGTAAATCTGACTTGAAATCGAGGAAAGAAAGGGAGAGAACCGAAGAGGAGAGAGAGAGAGGAGTGAGTTGGCTTAGTTTAGAAGTAAAATCCGGATTTTCCATATTTATAGAACAGGGGATTTCGTCGACGAGCCACGTCATTCGTCGGTGAATCCTTCATTAATTTCTTCGATGAAATTTGGTCCTCATCGACAAAATTCGGTCAGCTCAAAACCCCCCTCTCGGTATTTCTTCGTTGACGAAACCTTGTGTTCGTTGACGAAGCTTTGCAGCTTCCTTCTGTTCCTGTTTCCATTTTTTCCTCCCTCTTTATTATCTAAATTCCACCTTTTATCCGGGTTGTTACAATATATATATATATATATATATATATATATATATATATATATATATATATATATATATATATATATATATGTAAAGGAAAAACAGAGATAATCAACCCTACTCCCTTTGATTCTTTATAAAACACGCATAACAATTTTGAATCAATAATTTCAATCGGTCAAAACGTTCATAAAATCTAGTACTTTAATTTAGTAATCTCATATTCAAATTTAATCGGTTGGCTTCGAAAATAATATCTATTAACCAAACCCTAGGCTCGAAAACCATAGTTTGAACGGTTGGATTGGGAAGTAAAAGCCATAATCACATGTATATAAACATATACTGCATTTTAATTGGTGGAACTTACGAAATTAACTGACATAATATAATCTCCTTATCTATTTTTGCAAAAAAGACCCGAAACGAATGAAAACCCAAAACCCTAGCTTTCCAAAAGGCCAAAAAACGAGATCCTACAAGCTGAGAAGAAAGAGACACGATCGGAGTGTAAGCACGTGCTCCGATTAGGCTTAGGAGAGCGAAAGCAACTCGAGAGAAGACCAAAATTTGAAACCCTAGGTTTTAGAGAGAGAGGATGAAATTTTCTAAAAAAAAATGAGCTTCCTTCTATTCATAGGCAAGCAGGCCTAGCAAAACACCATCGACGGTCTTTCTAGGCTTGACAAAGTCGTCAACGGTTTGACACTTAAACCGTTCTCTGTAGCTGTAACCATCAACAGTTTTTTTGAGCCTCATGAAACCGTCGACAGTTTGGTCCTGTGTCAAACCAATTTCTCCCTTTTCTTTTACTTTATATTTTATTTATTTATTTTCTCAGTTTGGTTTACTACAATTAAAGTGCACAGGGAAATAGAGAACGACACACGATATGATATTGGGGTTCGGCCAACACTGCCTATGTCCCCACCTCAAACTCACAAGTAAGAGGATTCCATTAAAGCTCACCTGTGGGTGGAGCAACACCAATTACAACACCCTTTCCTTACTGGGCAAGGGAAACCCTCGGTTAGATTTATAGGGCTAACCCTAACCTTTACAACAACACCTTAGAAAGGCGCACTTGGTTTTCTTAACCGGGTCTAAACCATCTGGTGCACGTTACAGGTCAGTGCAATCCTCTTCCAACCAACATGTAGGGAATACAACAAATAACAATATTTGTGTACAAATATAACACTTCTAAGCTAAGCAGATGTATACACCAATAAGCACAAATACAACCAATGCATTCAAATATGATAAAGATTTAATGCTCAGTAGAGTATTTCAAATATATCTCTCCAAAACAAGTATAATATGCGAATGTGAAAGATGTAAACAAGTATGATCCTTGATTCTAAAGTGTAATGCACTTGATGTATTTATCAAGGATTTCAAAACACACTGAAATATCTACCACAAATATATATTTCAATAAAGAAGTATAAGTGGTAGTGAAGATTAACTTCCAAAAATTATTTTTTTAATAATCACAAATGAAGCTTTTGAGTCTTGCAATAAATATGCAAAGACACCCAAGCAACAGAAAGTTTTCCCAAAGAGAAATATGTATCAAACGAATAATGTGGGAAGAACTTTAAGATATTACTCTCAACAGGATTTTAAAAATAATGAATATGTGAGAGTAAGAATTTTGAAAGCTAGTATGTGAAGCACACAATGTAGACCAATCAATCTTCCAAGTGCAATAATATGCAAATAGAGATTGACAATCAAAGTCCTCTTTAAAAAATTTTCACAAGAGAATATGAAAGAGGGGAGTATTTGCTTGCAAGTAAAAAAAAAAAATAGCTCAAGAATTTTTAGAGAATTTTTGCTAATCAAGAGTTAATCTCTTTGCAAATCAGGGCAAATGAAGGAGTATATATAGTTTTTCTAAAAAATGTAACCGTTGGGGACATAATGGAAAGTTTGGAAAAGTTTAATTGCATTTTACCCCTAATTACCGCAGTTAATTCTCGGAAACTCGAGAGGTTCGGTCGACTGAAGTTTGGGTTGGTTGACCAAACATTGAAGTTCTGTTGACCGAGGATAACTGGCGGTCGGCTGAGCTAATTTGAATTTTAAATTGGTTCGGTTGATCGAGGACAGACCGGTCGAACTACTGACAAGCGAACCAGAACCCTTAGTGGGTTTGGTTAACCGAGATAATTTTGAACTATATGATTCAGTTGGCCTAGAACGGTGGTACGAAATTCATTCGACCATGGGAGCTCAATTCATAGCTAGGTCGGTCGACTGAGATGTGGTCAACAAGTTGACTTTGGGTTTGTTGACCTTTTGAGTCCGATCTCTGTTTTGATGCTGACAAAGCACCAGTGTCTCATTTGTGCATTGAGAGCTTGTATAGGTTTTTATTTTGACACGCTTATAATACAAAGAGAAATGGAAGCCATAAGTACTTAAAGAGCACATAACCTCTTGGCGTATTCCATGAAGAGGAGCAAAAAGAAGAAGAAGACTCTTATTCTTTATTATATATGCATTTAATTTTTATCTTTGGTATGTAATAATGCATACATCCTGCATGATTTGACTTAATGCTCATACGACCATAGATCAACTTTAGGACTCCTTGCACTTAATGAAATATCCCTTAAAACTAAAACGTCACACCTATACAAAAAGGGATAAAAATTAGGGTCAAAATTAAGTTTTTGGATAGCTCAGGTCAACCAAACCATCCTAGTAATATTCATCTTGGTCGACCGAACCTTCTATTGGCTATTAATGTTGACTAAGCCACGGTCAACTGAACATGTGGCAGTATAAATGTCATGGTTAGGCTTGGCAAAACGGGCGGGCAGGCCGGGTTTGGGCGGGTCACTAACGGGCCGGGTCATAAACGGGTCAATGTTAAATGGATCACATACATGCCAACCCTAACCCGCCCATTTAATAAATGGGCGGGTAATGGGTCACCCGTTTAAAAAAATATATATATTTTTTATTTTAAAATTTTTAAAATTTTTATATAAAATGACATTTTTTTTTAAAAAAAATTGCATTTTATTTATTAATTTCTAAATGAAAAGAACATAAAATGTAAAAAACAATACATCCCTTTAATGAATACAATTTTTAAAAAAATGTAAAATTAAAAAAAACACACACACCTCTAAAAATATTAAATATGCATAATACATGCATAAAATATTTATATATAAATCTAAATTTAAATGAGTACCGTAATATTTACATATAGAGCTAAATGTAAAATATTTAATAAGTTCATTCATCATTCATATTTTTTAAATTCATGCATTATGCATAACACATGAATCAAATATTCAAGTCCCAGAATCAAAACATAATGTTTAAAAATATAACAGTTAAATATTTAGAAACAAAACCAAATTTAAATGAGTTCCATAAAAATTCACAAGATTACAATTTTCAAAAGATAATAAAGAAACTTAATTAGCCATGATTGTTTGTAAAAGCTTCTCCCAAATCATTAATCAAAAGATTTTCAAATTTGACTTCTAATTGTTCAGCTTCTTCTCTTTCTTCACTTGGATCCACTGCAATGACAAAATAAATAGATAACAAATAAGAAACAATAACAATTGACAAAAGATATGAAAGTAAATAAAATGTAAGTATTGAAATTATTGAAATAATATTGGAAAAACTCAAAAAGAAAAAATGCATACTTGCGTAACCAAACAACCAATTTCGAGTTGTTATCAATACTCCTGCATTTTCCGGCAAAAGTGATCTTCGATATTTGTTGAGAACTTGGGCTCCAATGTTGAATGCAAATTCTGATGCAACGCTTGTGATAGGAATAGTAAGTACATCACGCGCCATAAGAGATAAATCAGGATATCAAAATCGATTATCTTTCCAATACCTCAATATATCCATTTCAGCATGTTCCACACGATTTAGCCTAGGCTCTTCCAAATATAAATCTAACTGAGATTTTTCTGTAGTAGCACAATATTGGCTTTCATAAAATTCAAATTCCTGTCATATATTAGAATAGAAAAACAAACAATATAAATATAACAGCTAAAAATAATATATAAAATAAGAAATGAAAAATTAGAAAATATAAATGAAGTTACCGAAAGCTCATCTCTAATGAGATTGTCACTACCACCAGTACCCCCAGTAGATGGAGCAGTAGATTCCAAAGAAGATTTTGATTTGTTTGCATAATCTTGGAATAGAGAGTACAACTTTTGACGAAGGAGATTTAGCTTTTGCCGAGAAGTGGATGAATCAATCTTTGAGTAACAAAACTCGACAAATTGAAGCTTGTAACGAGGATCAAGAACAATTGCAAATGCCAAAACAACACTATAACACTTCCAATATTTATCGAACTTCTCTTTCATTTTTGCAGCCATACCATTAACAATGCAGTCCTGATTTTCCATTGTTTCAAGTAAATGCAATTGAATTTTCCATATATTTGAAAAATAAAAATTAGATGTAGGATAATCCGAACCCGAGAAGAGTTTTGTCATGTCGTAAAATGGCTTCAAGAAATTGCAAATGACCTCAGCTCTATTCCACTCTTCATTTGACGGACAATACTTATAATTTGCATCAAGTAAAGCATAATGAATTAAAGCCCGTCGATATATGAGTGCACTTTCTATCATCATGAAAGTTGAATTCCACCTAGTTGGTACATCCAAGCGCAAACTGATTGAAGCAAGTATACCAACTTGTTTAATGTACTCTTCAAACTTAAGTTTTCTGCCTTTTGAACCCTTAATGTATTTGACACTTTCTCTAATGTTATACACAATACGTTAAATCACTTTTAAGCCTTCTTGAACAATAAGATTCAAAATATGAGCACAACACCTTACATGAAAATATTCACTGCCACTTACTAAAGGTGCTTGCAAAGACAATTGACTTGAAAGAATATCTTGCATACTATCATTAGCAGTTGCATTATCGTGATGGAAAATATCTTCCTATCAATACCCCATTCCTTCAATACACTAAATGTTTTTTCTGACAAAGCAACTCCTAAATGTGGGGGTGGCATGTGAGAAAAGTTAATAATCTTACTATGCAATACCCAATTTTCATCTACAAAATGAACTGTAATGCATAAATATCCTTCAGTTGTAGGAGAAGACCAACAATCAGAAGTCAAACACACTCTACCAAAAGTACTTTGTAGTGTAAGTTTAAGTTTCTCCTTCTCCCTTTTATGTATTTTCAATACATCAGCTTTAGCAGTGTTCCTAGCAATTGGTTTAACATCAGGATTAAGATATTTATGCACATCTCGATTTCCTTCATGCTCAACCCATGAAAAAGGATAACAATGTTTTATTACAGCAATTGCCATCTTCTCGCGATAAACATCTTGCTCAATTTTTTTCGCATGAAGTTTGGTTCCATAATCTATATGCATCTGCTTCACATCATAGTTATCACGTAATGGACAATTATTAATGTGGCGTCTCAAATTTGCCGTCCCATGGGTTGAAGCATTAGCAACATATTCAGCCCCACATTTTTTACATTTTGCCTTCTGTTTTCCATCAACATCTATAGGTAACAAATAGAATTCATCCCAAGCAGCTGATGTCTTTCTACGTTGTCTCTTTTTGCTAGTGCCATCATTGATAGAAGAACTATTCTTTTCAGATTTTTCTGAAGATGGAGTAATATTACACTCATCATCAAAATCCAAGTTTATGGTGTCCATTATTTGCAATTGTATTATCCCTAACAAAGAATAATTTTTTGGATACGCTGGGTGTCTTGGGCTTTTGCACCAGACTAATTCCCTAACAAAGAAAAATTGTTAAGACTCCGAAAAATAGTAAAATAAACAAAATAATGAAATATTTAAACAATAAACACAAATCTATTATTGGGTGTGTGTGTGTGTGTGACAACAAATTATTTTTTTATTTTCTATAGGGGAAACACAAAAAACATTATTATAAAGATTTCTTTTGTTATTACTTGATTTTCATTCTACTTAGCTTCTGAACATGGTAGGGATCCTTCTTGTTTTCTTAATTTATTTTATTTATCTACTATTTATTTATGTACTATTTATTCATCACAAATCCTTCATGGCATCATCCATGAAACCCAACAAACCAATAAATCAGTAAGGCAGTGACAGATACAGAGACCCTAAAAAATAAAAAAATCTCGACTCACCTCTGGAGTCAAGTGTCTGTCCGTCTGTGGAGCTGGGGATGACAGTCGCTGTGGACCGTGGAGCTTGGAGGAGACCTGGAGGTGACGACTCGAGCTACTCACAGCACCGGTAGGTCCGGCAAGTAGCAGCGCACCAGAGGAGAGGAGAGGAGACTCAGGAGAGGACAGGTCGGGGCCGTCCAGCACGTTGCAGCGCACCAGATCCAGAGGAGAGGAGAGGAGAGTTAGGAATCAGGATTCAGGAAAGGAGAGCATTGAGAATGAGATTTGAGAGAGTGAGAGTTGAGAGGTCAGAGATGAGGAGACTCAAGAGAGGCTGAGAGCTTGAGAGTTGAGACTCGAGAGCCGTGGCGACGGTGGCGTGGCCGCGTGGGTTAGCGACTTAGAGCCCTTAGGGTTTTTTTGTGTTGATTGAGACTCTTGCCAGGCCTACTGTCTACTGAGAATTGTTGAAGCCTGAAGCGTGAAGCCTGAAGGGCGGCTAAAGGCATATGCCGTGTGCGTGAAGTCGTGACTGCAATGCAGCGTGAGTCTCTGAAGACTGAAGCTGGCGCCTGGAAATCTGGAATTAAGGATGGGTGACCCGCCCAAACCCGGAGAACCCATTTATAAATGGGTTAATCCCTGACCCGCCCAAATATTAAACGAGTTAATTTCTTCAAACCCGAACCCATTTTAAACGGGCGGATCCGGGTGACCCGATGGGTCATGACCCGTTTTGCCAGGCCTAGTCATGGTTGATCGAACGGTCAAGAAGTCAACATATTGACTTCGTTCGGTCGACCATTCTGAAATGAACTTGTCATCCACAGTCGATCGAATTGATACGTGTTTAACCCCCAACTACGTGGTCGATCGAACTCACAGTTTAAAATAGCCTTGGTTGACCAAATCTCATGAATGGTCAATCGAAACTTACCTTGGTCAACTTATTCTACAGGAACGGTCAACCAACCTTGTCTTGGTCGATCGAACCACGAAGAGGTTCTGAATCGCCTAGATATGGTCAACCGAACTTGCAATTCAAATTATCTTTGGTCGATCGAACTTAGTGATATGGTCGACCAAACCTTAAATATGGTCGACCGAACCTCTCATGTTGGAAGTTTTTTAAGGGCTAAAACATCATTATTTTTTAATTAAACTTTTTCAAAATACCGAGTATGTCCCCAATGGTCATAATTTTTAGAAAAACTATAAATATTCCTTTATTACTCGAGATTAAAAACTTTGATTAGCAAACTTTTTCTCTCAAATTTTGTACTTAATCAAAGTTCTCCCACATACTCTTTTAATTCAAAAATCATTTTGGGGTTAAATTTTTCATACTCTCCAACTCTCTTTGTTACATTCTTTGAAATATTTTTAAAGAGTGTATTTTGTTTTAGCATTTCATTTGTATTCACATGCACATACTCTCACTTGTTATTTATTTTCTAAAAATCATTTTGAGAGTATTGATTGGGTTTCTCCCGATTATTTTCATGATAAATATTCTTGGGAGAAATTATTTATTGCACAAATATTTCTCTTGAACTTAAACTCCAGATTCTCCAAATACTTTTATTTTCAAAAATATTTGTTGGAAAATATAATAATCATTTTATTTCCATATATATTATTTGTGCAAAAATTAGTTGAATGCAAAACCCTAGGTTCTCCAGTTATTCTTTGAAAAATATTTTTGGGAGAATATTTCTTGTTAGACCAAGTGGTTAAGGGTCTTTCATTCAAATTGTGTTTTGATGACAACAACCCATTAGCAATTCTTTAAGGTTACTAACCTTTTTCTCTAGTCTTGTTCAGTTGCATAAAACAACTCCAAAGCAAGCAAGTTTCAAGCCAGCTAAAAGCAACATATGACATGATCATAACTCAGCCACTCAAACCAAAGCACTCATGGACTCTACACAGCAAGCACATGTTCTAAAGTT
Source organism: Malania oleifera (assembly GCF_029873635.1). Taxonomy (NCBI): domain Eukaryota; kingdom Viridiplantae; phylum Streptophyta; class Magnoliopsida; order Santalales; family Ximeniaceae; genus Malania; species Malania oleifera. Next base: position 27,682,742 of record NC_080426.1, on the reverse strand, counting down.
GAGTGTGAGAGTTAGAGAGATTGTTTCTATAATCCTTTGTGTATGGAGTGACTCAAAAGAACAAGTAAGAAACAGGCATATCACATACACATCACTAGAACACAAGCACAGTCCCACACACATACAATAAAACAAGTAAAACTGCATAAGATGTCTAAAAACCCTCGAACATGTTTTATTAAACCTAAGACATCTTAAAGTAGATCAGGGATCACTTCTCAAAAAAGGATAAGGACTTTTTTACTTCGAACTTAAAGAAATTTTCAAAGTAGTGAAAAGGGGTCTCGTCAACGAACACAGGGCTTCGTCGATGAGAACAACGTAGACCTTCATCGACGTACACATGGTACTCGTTGACGAGAATATACCGAGAGTACCTAAAAGTTCATAGCACCTTCATCGACGAATACAGAGGGTTTCGACAATGAAGCTTGTGCACCTTTCGTCGACGTACACAGGGTACTTGTCGACGAAAAGAAGCCGAGACCTACCTAAATTCAGAACCAGTAACTCGTCAACGAACACAGGGTTTCATCGACAAAATCACTGAAGAGCTCGTCGACGAAGGCGAGACCTCGTCAACAAATGTCGAGCTGCAGACCTCATTTAATGCTCCAGAACGACTAGTTTTCACCTTGTCTCATATCAATAAATGCCCAATGGCTCTCCAGCGCCCAGCTCGCCACTTTGGTGTTTAAAATAGGTCCTTTGCATTACCTTCAAAGTAAAGAAGCAAATTAGTTATTGAAATCACTTATTGTGCATTTACTCTAGGGTTTCTTTTCTGCAATCACTGGCCCTCTTACTCTGGATTTTGTTCACACTCCATTGAAAAAGAGGAAATAGTGTGAGGATTATATTGTGATATTTAGCTCAAGAGCAGCATTTAAGTTTGTATCTACCTCTCTTCAACTACTTGTATTGAAAGGCTTTTTGTGAGCCATTGTAAGGCGTCTCTAGGTGAGCACCATTGTAAGAGCTCTTTGTGAGTAGCTGTGTGCATAGGCTTCTTCATCAGAAGGAGGATCGTATAGTGGATTTCGGGAATCCTTGAGTTGGTCTGAAGGCGTGGACGTAGACGGGGTGCCGAACCACGTTAACATCATTGTGTTAAGCCTCCTTTCTCTCTTTTTTTCTTGTGTTGCTCATTCATTGCCATTTGCTTTACTTTTATATTGTGATATAACACTCTTGTTCTTGGCAAAATTTTTTGTGTTTGTAGAAAATTTGCATATTCGCGAAAAATGTCTATTCACCCCCCCTCTAGACGCTTATCCGAGCCAACATTTCTATTAGGGTCAAAACCTTTGAGCTTTCATCATACAAATTATTTTCAAAGGTTGAAATATTATTTCAAAAAATACCCTTACTTTATTGAGCAAAATACATATCATTAGAGAGTGCATTGATTGAGCTTAAATGTGTACACCTCTGTTTGTATTTAGAAGCATTTTATCATGTACAAAAATATTTTTATTGTATCGGTTGGGTTCAATCTGGAATTGAAATGGGGAGTCTTAACCCTGTAAATGAGATCGATTGAGTTCAGCCCAAAAATTGAACTGGAGAGTTTCAGCCCCATAAGTGAGAGGTTGTAATGCTCTGCCTATTTAAGTTAGCAGGGATAGTGTAATCCTTGGGGGGTATGCCCAAGGCAGGGACGTTGGCTAGTTTGGCCGAACCTCGATAACAAATATCGTGCGTTGCTCTCTCCTTATCTCATTTAATTTATGTACTTTAAATTTAGCATGCATATGCTTGTTCATTTATGGTTATAACAAATTGCATGCACACATTTGTTTTAAATGAGATACACGTGTATGTTTGCACATATTTAGTTTTTACATACACGACCATAATTAAAATAAGATATAATATGTGGTAAGTCGGTGTAAATGTTTAAATTAGTTGAAATATTTTTAAAAAACCAAATCACTCCCTCTTGGGATCACACCAATTCCAACAGGGCTGCCAGAGGGGTCGGTCGACTGAGATGTTTTACACACTCATAGTTCGGTCGATTGAGGCTTGGTCAAATTTTGACTCTGGGCAAATAGTGGTTCGGTCGACCATTTAATTACAGCACAGGGTGGTCGGTTGATCGAGGACATTTAGATTTTCAATTTTGCCCTCAATTTGACCCTAAAAGTCTTCCAAAACCTTTTGTAAGTTTTAAGCAATTTTGAAAAAGATTTTAGGTGAAAGGTTGGGTCCCTATGGTCAGTCTATGACCTTTGAGCATTAAAGTCCTATCATGCATGAGATGCACTTATTACAAACCATAATAATTATTACAGACCTGAAAATTTAATTGCAATTACCATCCATACGTGTGAAGGTTAATCCTGTACAAAAGTTCAAGGCACAGGTAAGATACAAAGAGATTTATGATTATCAAAACGAGATATAACTCATAGAGTCAACATTTGGCTCAACCTGAGCGAGGTGTTTTAGTGTTTGGCTCAATTGGATTGGTTACTTCACTGTTTGGTTCAATCCGAGCTGGTTATTGCGTCTTTTGGCTCGATTTGAGTGAATGTGTTCATTGTCGGCTGGATCTAAACTTTTCAGTTCGGTTCCATTCGAGCCGATTCCTGCATTGTTAGGCTGAGTTTCGAGCCGATTTGTCCATCTTTTTGGCTTAATCCCTCATAAATTGTACTCAATCATTTAGACATGCTCTGAATGTTTATCATTATCTTTGCTCATCGTTGAACCATCACTTTCTAGAAAAAATACCCATGAAAGGACTCCCTCCTCTAGGGAAAAGAGTTCGGTGGCACCACTGGCTCACCAAGAATTATCAAAAAAGCAAAAAGGAAGTCAGTTTTTTGCCTTTTTAATTGACCATCAAATTTTGACGAAAATATCTTTAATACCCATACTTTTAAATTTTTTTATCAAATAAATAAATATTAATCAAAGTAGCTAGCATTTGACATGCACTTCACTCAATCATGCATGCATGTGCCCTCCACCCCCCTTCTCTCATTCCCTGCAGTGTTTAAAATATTCAGTTGGCAAAAAAAGAAGACCTTTCCACTCCCCGCAACCAAGACAAAATAGCTAGTCACTCACACTGTAGTCTGTAGCTGCTCTCTCTCTTTCTCTTCACGTGCATATATTGTTTCAAAATTTTGTATTCCAACTTTAGCTACTCTTAAAAATTGATTATATTATGCCCTGTAATTAGAGTTTTTTCCCGTTTTATCTTTTTTTTTTTTTAAAAAAATATTAAATAATATCACATTCTGAGAAGTATTTCTCAAAATGATTTTGACGTAATCTTGCTACTCACAATAGTCGTGTGGACGTGTGGCAAATCTCGCAACTTCAAGTAGCGAGATTTTTAGTTGATAGAGCATGGTAGCCTTGACGCGTGACAAATTTCGCTGGTTCATCCAGTAAGATTTGCTTCGGATACTTAAAGGACATCTAGCAGGCGTTCGATGCGTGGCAAATCTCGCTGGTTCATCCAGCGAGATTTGCTTCGCATATTTAATGCCCATCCATTCGACGATTGACGCGTGGCAAATCTCGCTGGATGAACCAGCGTGATTTGCTTCAGCCATTACACAACCCTTCCTCCTTCTATTGTCTTTGCGAACAGAGGGGAGTACACACCTTTTGCAGAGAGACGGGGAGGAGCAGCAAGTTACCATTGAAGGAGACCGGGCCGGACAAGTGCAGGTGACCGTTGTAGCTAATCGTTGAGGGCGTGCGTGTATAAAGTCAAGGAAATTGGGTAAGAGACATTCTGAGATTTAAGTTTGTTCATAAAATTTAAATTAACTCATTTGATTGAATAACTGGTTTGATAATCGGCAAATCTCGCTGGCTAACTGTTGAGTTTAAGTTTGTTCAGAAGGCTTTGCTCGGAAACGTTTTTATTTAAGGTTAGGATTTTTTTTGTATTTCAATTATATTTTTTATCATACTACCCAAACAAAAATTTGCATGTAATTTTTTTGTGCCAAATTATATAATCGTTCTTGTATTTTTATGTTCTTTAGCATGTTTGTTTAATATATTAAAAATTAAAATTCTGAATGCATGTTGTTTATGTGATTGTGATATTAAATATAGTAGATGTTATTGTGTTCAAAATATGAGGACAAAAACCAAAAGTACATTTATGAATTGTAGGTGTGTGTAGATATATTAACTCAATTTATAGTGCATTTGTATAAGCAATGGAATGAGTGGTTTTGAAAAAAATTTCCCAGATAAAATTAAATTTATTATTGGCAGATATACAAATTTTATTCTGAATATTTGTCTTTTTCAACTCAAATTTTTGATCATCTACATGATATTATACAGTTTAAATGACAATAATTTTAGAAAGACAGTTTAAAGGTTAAATTATTATGTAGTTTTTAATAATATACTTTCTTTATTTAAAAATTTTATCACATTGTCTAAACTCAATAGGCTTGCAAAATGCAATTTTATCTTATTTAGATTAAATCATTTTTTAAAAATATTTTTAATATTTTAAAGATGAGAATATTTTTGTTCAACATGAGGATATTTATACTTTTTTATGTGGTGCAGATAGAAATATATATTGGTAAAAGATCTTAAAGAAATGTTTAAATTATAGAATATTAAAACTGCAATAGTTAATTGACACACAATAAGATTTAGGTAGAATTGATTTATGCATTTATTTTAAAGCATGTATATCTCTGAAGCCCTGTGACACTTTAATGATTTTTACTATGCAATTCTTATATGTGTTCATTTATATTTATACTAGTAGAAGTCCTGTAGTATGGATAGGGTATGATCTCAAAAATAGCTATTAAATAAAAGTATTAAATTATGATATTACAAATAATGCAAATATAAATTTTGTATTTTAAATCACAAAATTTAACTATGAAATTAGATATAAGTAAAAAAAAAAATTATAATATTGTATAAATTTTAAACATATTTCTTAGTCTCAAATCTGGTAGAAACCTTAAATGGGTGTTTGGTTTGCAACGTATTTTAATGATATATAGTTAAATTTGTGACCCCAAATAAGTTAATGGTGGTTATGAATTACTAAAGTATGTATAATTTTTAAAATTGTTTCACTTAAAAGAAAAAAATTCCCATAGACTTACTAGTGATGCAAGAAACCACTTGCTTTTAAACGCAGTTTATGAAGGAAAAAACTTACTATTATTAAAATAAGTTACTATTATTATAAATAAAAACTTACTATTATTAATGATATATAGTTAAAGTTGTGACCCAAAATAAGTTAATGGTTATTATGAATTACTAAAGTATGTATAATTTTAAAAATTTTCACTTAAAAAAAAAAATTCCCATAGACTTACTAGTGATGCAAGAAACCACTTGCTTTTAAATGCAGTTTATGAAGGAAAAAAATTTGTCAAAGGTATTTACTGTAGCTGTTTTGCTAGGGCATTATTTTAATGCTAGGCTGGTGGGAACTAAGGTTATATATGTTTAGTTCACAGATTATATAGAATATTAAAATAAAAATGTTATAAAAAGGTATACGAAAATGTAATAATTCTAAATGAAGTCATTAAGAAAAAGTTTACGTTGTTTCAGTTAACATGAAATAGAATGAGAACTAAAAATCAATATTATTGTGATCAAAATTGAGAATAATTTTTATTAAAAAAAAAGTGAGTTTGCAGTATATATATGAATGTCATTAAGGGTATTTATGATAAATTTTTTTATTGCCTTATCTTTGGAGAGACCTCGAATTTGAATGTGAATTTACATTGGATTTAAAAAAAATGTATTGAAAAATTATATTAAAAATTATTCAAATACATCGAAATCCAAATTTAAGATAATTTTAACGAAATAAAGACATTCAAATTCGGATGATCCATTTAAAAGCTTGGAGGCCATTCTTGCTTGCTCACTTTATCAACTCGAACGTAGTTACACAATCATAATTACATTTTAAAATTAGAACAAAATTATCTATGCAACTCATTACTGTCTTAGTCCTACTAATTTGACTTTGAGGTCAAAATGTTTATGCACTCTTAAACCACTTGGTTCTAAAAGCTAGTCGTTAGATTGAGATGCAACAATGATTTAACAATAGTGGCACATCAAAACTTTTAAGATCGAATTGATAGAAAATAAGTAAATTACACATTACTGATAAAATGGAAGTGATTCCTGTGGTTGGATTAACAAACATGTCTTCTAGTGCTTGGGCTAAACTCTCATAACAATCGTCAGCATTTACACCCACTTTCCTCCCTATTGGCAATTCATCCATGTTAACTTTAACAAACCTAAGATGTCCTTTTTCTTTGCAAGTTTTTAAATCTGGGAAAATTAGGAACTTTACTTTGGTATTTTACATATGAAAATAATCAATATTTTATTCTCTACTCTTCATCATTTCAATTTTTTCGGCAATTTATAAAAGGACGGTTAACCCCTTAATAGAAGAAAATTGAAACACCCATATAAGCAAAATGAAAATGACATTAGAATTTATAGGGAAAACGGTGGAACAGAGAGAGAGAGAGAGAGAGAGAGAGAGAGAGAGGAACAAACCAAAAATAGGAAATGTGGAAATTAAAATCCTAACTCCATCAAAGGGAACGGGATCCCTAGAACTCATGGTCAGAGAAAAACAAATTAAGAATGCTAAAAGAAAACATGAGAACAAAAAGATTACCAAAAGAGAACAGCAACAGCAGCAGCAACTTCTCGGGCAATAGACCTTAGGCTCTCTTTGTGCTAGGGACAGTGGCAACAAAAGAAGCATAAACTCTGTTTGGAACATGTTAAATTATTTAAATATTAATTATTTTTAATTAATATTTAAATATTTCCTACTAAAAAAAAAAAGAAGATTTCTCAATTTAATTTAATATAATTAGTGTATATTTATAGTGTATGACTGTTATATTAATTTTTGATAAATAAATATTTTTAGCTAAATTACGAACTATAATTTTTTATATGTCAAAATTTAAATTAAAAATAAAAGAATTTTTAATTTAATTAATTATTAATAAATAATAAAGAGAAAATCTAGGTACATAAGAAATTTCGTTATTTAAAGTAGCGAGATTTAAATGTTGGCCCAATCTGACACAAACGCATGGTAGCTAAGGAAAATGCATACGTGATAAATCTCGTAAAAAAGACAAACCGTACAAACTCCCTGTAATTAATATGAGGGCAGGTGGACGGTAAATGGCGGGAGTGGCATTGATGTGGCCGCACCCATTTGTAATTATTTCATGCATGGGGGCGTCTTGTGTGGGTCCTATGGGTCAATGATTTGGAATTTTCAATGTTAATTTTTTATTATTAATAATATAAAAAGGTTTGGCACGACGGCGTTTTCAACTTTTACACTATTTCCCGCATCAATCAATTACAACTTTTACATACCTTCATTTTCATTTTCATTTTCTTTTTGGTTTTGGGGAATGTCTGAGTCTGGCGGCTTGGTTGTCCTTCCATATCGCCACACCTCAGGCGTCAGCACCATTTTCAAATTTCCTATTCCACCCTACGAATCCACCAAAAAAGCCGAACCACAAACCCTAATCTCTCTCTCTCTAGGACAGTCTCTCTCTGTCTCCACATGGGAAATGGGCATTGCCTGTTTCCGTCGAGTTTCCTCCGAGGTCCGCTCGGAGACAGAAACATCACGTCTGGCCCAGAACCATGGAATCACTTGTCGCCATCGCTCGTCATGGATCCAAAGACGTGAGCCATTGCTCCTCTCTCTCTCTCTGATTCATTTTTGGTGATATAAATGGAATACAGCCAAAGTTTTGTTGCCGTACTTCAATTTACTTCGTAGTTTACCCGCTTGATTAATTGGCTGGCTACTACGCATAATCAATTATTTAATTAATATCACGTGGATGGCACAGAGTTATAGTGTCATTCTCCACCACGCATTGTATATTATTTGCATTGATTCAGTGTTTAGTTCGTGCATGATTTCTCCTCTTCCATCATCTTTTTCCTATTTTGTTACTTTGTTTCTTGTTAATAAAAATTTCTGCTAGGCTGTTCATTTTCAACTGACGTAAGCCGTGATGTGTAAAATGAACCAGTCCAAGCAGCTTGGCCATCATCATTAATTGTATTCCACGGTTCCAGCTAGTGGCTAGCTTTTAATAAAAAGCTGCTGCCATACAAAGCATAAACTGTTTATACCTTTATCCTCTCCTGACAATTAATCTACTCAAGGCAAGCCTGTTATTTTAATTATTCGTCTGTTTGTCATCATTGTAAGATGCGCGTTTCGATCAATCTCCATACATTTGATTGTTCGACAGCCGGGTGAGTTTAAAAAGACAGAAGAAGAAGAAGAAAAAGAACTCTTGATCATTGGTGCAAGAGTACATACTGAACAATATCACAGAAGAAGAGGAGAGGTAGCACGCGGTTGGGGGCTGAATTCTTGCTTCTGAGGGGGGTCTGTACAAATTATGGCAGAGGAGCAGATCAAAGAGACCCTCTTGAAGAAGAAGATTTACTATGAGGATTGCCCAGGCTGTCAAGCGGAACAGCTTAAAGCCGCGCGCCGAGGCTTACCCATCAAAGAACTCTTTTCTGTTTGGATGGTTGTTCTCTGTACTGGTAAGAATTTTGATCACTTGGTAATATATGTCCTAAAACAGTTTTTTTTTTTTTTCTTTTCTTTTTTCTGCTTGTGTGCATGTTGAACTTCGAAAAACCGCGACATTAGCAACAAGTGAAGCCAAACTGCCTAGCAGTAATGTAACTGCTGCCTGGAATGATAAGTGATTGGATGCTTGAGCAACACGTTAGGATGGCAGTTCCAAATTTATTAGTACTTGGACATACATAGACATTTTGATTGATAAACAATTTGATTACACTTTAAATGATTGATAAACAATTTGGCATGATTTATGTCTCCCTTCTATTTTATTTTCTTTGTCATTGCTTAAATTTGTCTGATAAACTGACCAGCTCTGCCTGACCCTGGAGTCACTGTAGTTTTTTTAAGATTCTAAATTTTATCTTGAGTTGCCTTTTGATTTGCACTTGGTGGATTGTCAATTGTTACGCAAACGTGACCTAAGAATTATTTGATAATTGAGTGGTTATGTTGCATGATGCAGTCAAATCTCTCTCTCTCTCTCTCTCTCTCTCTCTCTCTCTCTCTCTCTCTCTCTCTCTCCTGTCAGCCCAACTCTGGTGAGATTGTCAGCTTTGGTCATTAGAGGTTTGCCCTGTCAAGGTGCCTCCCAAGTTTGGAACCTACTCTATCCTTGTATAACTAAGATCTTCCGAGTACACGTAGGACAAGCTCTCCCATCTAGTATATGGTGCCCTTGTTAGAGTGGTCACGCCTTTGTAAGAGGCCTGGCTGTTCCTCTAGGTGACTGATACTAGATGTAATATTTTCGATCCCATTTTGGTGAGGTATTGTTTGTTTTGACCCTAGACTTCAAGGTTTTACCCCATAAAAAATGCCTTCTAAGCATAATCTTAAATTTTGTGACTTTGTCAAACTTTTGGTCAAAATTTTCAATTTTGAGAAGGTTCAAAATGAAATTGAGTTTCATTCTCTTTTCTGCAACATTTGGGAAGACCAACTGAAATTTCAGATATTTAAATTAGAAGTAGAAAATAAAGGAGCAAAAATTAAGGGTTTTAATTTGTGTTGGAAATTATTCAAAATTATCTATTTTAACATTTATCAAAATTTCATTTGTAATTTCCAGAATTTGTTATAAGTTTAAGTTGAAATTGAAATATGTATTGAAGTCGAATTTTGTCGAAATTTTCCTAAATTGAGACCCTAAAAAATTCCCATCCAAATAGAAACTTAATTTGGTCCTTGCTCATAACATTGAAACCTACCCCATGGCTAGATCTCCCTAGTGCATGATGTGGATTCATAACACTATGCATGATTTCTTAATTGAGTGTTCCTTGCTGCTGCTTATGATTTCCTTTTTTTCTTTTTTTTTGATCTTTTTATTGCTCAATTAGTGACAACTCATTTAAGTCCACTAGTCCAGTATGCTGAACTAGTGCTTACCTTCTGATTCCTCTGCTATGATGCTTTGTCCTCTGTGAAATTCATGAAATTTATTTCTATGTGGTGTCTCCTTGGAAAATGCATATAATTGGAACGGCTGAGATTTAAATTTTGGAAGTGGCAATTGTTTTGTGAATTTGCGATGGGAAAATCTGCATATTTAAACTGAATGAGTGTATTCTGCTTAATATTTTCTTAAGTCTTGATTGTTCTGCACTTTCACAGGCAGGTTAAACCATATCTTGGTTAGTTGGTTGTACATTTCCTTTCTCATGCACTGTGCGCTGACATTGCATTTGTGCTTTTCTTTTCAGCGCTGCCAATATCATCTCTCTTTCCATTCCTTTATTTCATGGTAAGCAAATAAAAAAGGAATGTATAACTGTTCTTGTTTCAAGGTTTTGAATACAAATAGAAATGGGAGGTGCTGTTTTATGTGCAAGCAGTTCCTTTAAAAACAAAGATTGCTTTTGTAACAATCATTTTGATGTAGCATATTTCAGTATTCCTTACTATTCATGCTTATCTCATTCTAATTCAAAGTAATAGCAAACTTCTGCTAACTGTCCAAGTTTGTAGTAGCTATTCCCCATCAAGTACCCATCCACCAATGTAATATACATTTCCTTGAAAAGGTCTAGTGCATGTACTTCATTGATTTCAGATGTCTCGCTCTTGTCAGGTAGGCTGTTGATTTGTTCTACCACTGATTTGTATGTCACCCATTATATAGATGAAAAAATAGTTATTGCATTGAATGTCAAACCAAATTCTCTTTGCCTTTTGTCATTTGTTGTCTACATCATTATTTATATGCCTCAGAGTCCTTTGGGATGATCATCCGATCCTACATTGTAAGTAAACAAAAAAGGGAGCCTTGAGGCTCAAGCTCCATAAAGGACTCTTAAAGAGCAAGCCCATTGGTCTCTAATGTGAGGCAAATCAGTCTGTAAATAAGTTAAATATTTTGATTTTTTTTTTCAATATATTGGTGGAGCTTTTGCCGTCCTCTGCTTATAGTGTCTTGTATTGCCATACCTTTTCTTGGTTTTGTCCTGAATTTAGGACTTAAATGCCCTGTCCCATGAATTTTTGGCTTTCTTTAACATGTGTATGTTCTTGTGAGTTTGGGAGTTGGGACTAAGTTGTTCTGCAGTCGTTCAGCATTGGTATAGGGATAGTACGAATCTAATTAGGAGAAGGTAGGTCTGTAGGACAGTTTTGATTTGCAGTTGAGAACTCCTATTGTTCTCTCTTGATCCTCATCACTGTGCTTTCTATTTTCCTTTGCAGATTAGGGATTTTGGCATTGCAAAAAGAGATGAAGATATTGGCTACTATGCTGGTTACGTTGGTTTGTATTCCATTCTTTATATTGATGGTCCATATCAATTTGCTGTCACCTTAGAGTCCTCCATGAGGCTGCGCTGATATGCCACTTTTAATTTCAAAGGGTCGTCATTCATGTTTGGAAGAGCTTTGACATCTGTTTTCTGGGGAGTGGTATCCGACCGATATGGTCGAAAACCGGTTATAATTATTGGCACTTTTACTGTGTAAGCAACCTCTTTTTATATAAATATCTCAATTTGAATTATTCACCAGTGAAGTTTTGCTGTCAATTTGGAAATTTTTACTTACCATGTTTCCTCTTAAAATTTGGTTATTAACTGTTCCAGGGTGGTGTTCAACACGCTCTTTGGTCTTAGTTTGAACTTTTGGATGGCTATCAGCACAAGGTTTCTTCTTGGAAGTTTAAATGGTTTACTTGGACCAATAAAGGTATTTTTTTTTTTGCATTAAAAGGTTTGTTATCAAGGTATAGTTAGAAGTTTGTATTATGTTGAGGCATTTATTGTAGATTTTTTTCCTGCTCAACTGATGCTTTTGTTCAATAAATCCACTTTTGTCATACATTTGTTACACTGTCCTCCATTTCCAGGCATATGCAGCTGAAATATTTCGTGATGAACATCAAGCATTAGGGCTGTCAGCTGTAAGTTTTTTCTGTCCTATGTTTACATTTAGATCCTTAAAAATTTATGACTATTAAAGAAATTTAATTTTATTTCAGATTAGTACAGCATGGGGCTTAGGATTGATTGTTGGCCCAGCTTTGGGAGGTTTTCTAGCTCAGGTATTTTCATATCTTTTCTTTTTAGGTAGGCAACTAATTAATGTTGTTTGTTAAAACCAATTTATAAACAAATATATTTTAGTCAAATAATTATCAAGATATAGAATTAAGGGCTTAGAAGATTTGAAAAAAAAAAAATCATAGAAACCCATTGTGCTGCAAGTTACTCTCCTTTGCGGTTGTTGGACCAAGGGTAACCGGGTATCAGGTTGTAAACTCTATCTTGCCATGGTCCTAAATTTCTTACTAGTGTAGGCTCTATTTTGATTGTCACACTTTGGGCTGTACTGTACTCCTAGCCTAAGCCATATGAGGAGGTGGGCTTTAGCAATCAACCCCTAAACTGCTCGAGTCCATTGCATCTAGAAGTAGCCAACCCAAGACTAATGAATCACTCAATCACTTACTACCTATTTGATGTTGGATGGGAGGGAGTTTTAAGTTTGTGTCAAGTGTGTGCAGGTGTGCATGTACACGTGTGTGGGAAAATGCTATAATGAGCCAGTGAGTGAAGTCCTCTTATGAAGGCTAGAGGACATAGGTCAACATGGGACTATTGGAAGTCATCTCCATCATTGGATATTTACGCAATATCCTACTTGTTTATTAAATTTGGACCCCATTTAATCATGCGAGGAGCCCAGGTTAGTCACGGTTAGGGGTGAGCATAATTCGGGGAAAACCGAATTAACTGAATTAACCGACCGAAATTGGTTGGTTCGGTTCGGTTAAAAAATTCAGTTCGGTCGGTTCGGTTATGCTTTCCAATATTTCGGTGAATCGGGTTTCGGTTCGGTGAATAGAGAATATTAATTCGGTTAATCGATTAACCGATTCAATAATTAATTAAAATTTAAATATAAATTAGTTAAATAAAATCCGATTATTCACTTATTCCCTCTCAGACTCTCAGTCTCACACTCTCACTACTCTCAGAAGTTAGAACTCAGAAGGCCCTCATTGCGGCACTGCCTCTCTCTCGCTCACCCGAGCTCGGTCCTCCGGAGTCCGCACCACTAGGCACCATCTTCACGTGATGCCATCGTTTGCGTCTATCATCGTCGCCATCGCCGTCATCGTCACCAACACAGTCACTGCTCTCAGAAGTCGAAAGGCCCTCAATGAGTCACTGCCTCTCTCTCGCTCACCCGAGCTCACTGCTCCGCACCACCATCTTCACGCGATGCCATCGCCTGCACCCATCGCCATCGCCATCGCCATCGCCGTCGCCGACCATCGTCACCAGCACACAAGCTCCTTCTCATTCTTATTTTTCTTCTCTTGCGCACAGACCAGTTCACCAAGAACCACCCCTGACTCTTCCTCACCGGCGTCAAGCTCGCCCGAGCCCAGTCGTCTCCCTAACCACCTCTCCTCTGCATCAGTCTAGAATTTGGATACACCTTCCAGGCTTCCCCCCTTCCCTCGTTCGGGATACACCTCCCCGGCTTCCCCTCTTCCCTCATTTCTCGGTTAAATTCGGTTAACCGAATTACCCGAAAAAGAAATTCGGTCGGGTTTGGTTCGGTGAGGTCCAACGGTTCGGTCGGTTCGGTTAACAGTATTCTTTAACCAAAATTTTCGGTTAATTAACCGAATTTGACTGAACCGACCGTTTGCTCACCCCTAGTCACGGGTAGTGTGTTCTTTTTGAAACTATAAACAAATTTTTAATTTCTCAGCCTTTATTGCTTTTTGACTTGGTCCTACTGATGATTGGATGGCCAAATTTGATCAATATGTTGGGATATGAGATTTTCCATTCAATAGTAGAGGTCCCTTCTTTTATGGCCCTATGTGGGTTCATGTGTGAGTTGCAAAGAGGGTTGGCAGTTGGCTTATTAGCTCCTAGTGACACTCTCCCATGTGCCTTGTGTGTTTATGTGTGCGCCTGTGCTTGTGCATGCACAAAGAGGCAGAGAGCGTTCAATTTACATGTTTTAAAAAGTTTTATATCATTTTAGGGGGTCTGCAAGAGATCACAGCCCCCCTAAAGGAATCTCCACTTTTGGACTGATTCTTATCTCCTTTCCTTGTAAGTATTTCTTCTCTTAATATATTTGTTTTGTCTTCTAAAAGTTATTATCCATGCAATAGCTATTCCACTCTCATCCCATTCCTTAGTTACAGCATTCATTAATGTTCATAAGCCTAACTTTAGTGTAGTTTCAGCTTCGTGGGGATCCATGTTTTTACCCTCTAAAATTTCACCCACTAAAATCCTAACAGAACTCCTAAATCCTGAGTGTTAAGCAACTTTTCACAACAAACTAAAACCTGTTTTGGCTCTAGAAAATATTAATTTCTTTTTTGGTTTCCAAAATGGAATTGGGCAGAAATGGAGTACTGACTTCAGTATTTGGTGAAATACCAAAATTCTCTCTCTCTCTCTCTCTCTCTCTCTCTCTCTCTCTCTCTCTCTCTCTCTCAATATTAGATTTGAATGCCAACCCTAATTTTCTAAGAACAAAACCCTAGCCCAAACCTATAATCTCTCAAACCCACATCCATACCCTCAAAACGATAAACCCTAACATTATGTTTGGTTTACAGTATGGAGCATAGGAATATAGTAATTTATAAAAAAGGTAATGCTATTTAGAGACAAATAACCATGCAAAATGTTGGTTGGAATAATACCAACCTACATGGTCATATTGTTGTGCTGGGCACCCCACTTGTGCCAAACACCAATACTACAACTATTGCTATTGAATATATAAGAAATTAAAGTAATGCAGAAACTAATAATAAAACAGTATAAAAAACAAGACAAGAAATTTACGAGGTTCGGTATAGAATTACCTACGTCATCGGGCGCCGATGATCAATCCACTACTTCTTGACAAAGTACAACTTTTGAGGTGTGTTTTACAAATGAAGAGTTGAGCTCTTTGTATAGTTTCAACCTCAAGTCTAAAAAACACTTCTCTCCAATGTGGGACAAATAATATAAAAAATTCAAAACAACCTTTTATACTATTGTGGAACAATTCTATCAATGTGGGACAAAAAACAACAAATCTCAAAATTTTCAGTCACCAACATTTTCTGGAGTTCCACATCATCGGCGCCTTCCAAAAATATTCAAACTTGCAGGATATTGATCAAGTCCAAACAATGTTTGAACTTGATTGTTGTCACAATCTTGGTCAACGTATCTGTGGGATTTTTAGTTGTAGCTATCTTTTGAAGAAGTATCTTGCTTCTATCAATAATATCCCACATAAAATGAAACCGAACGTCGATGTGCTTCGTTCGTGCATGGTAGACTTGGTTCTTTGCCAAATGAATAGCACTCTGACTATCACAGAACACAACAATGTGCTTTTGAACAACTCCCAAATTTTCAAGTAAACCCTTTAACCAAATAGCTTCCTTAACAGCCTCTGAAGCTGCCATGTACTCTGCTTAAGTTGTAGACAAGGTAATGGTAGACTATAAGGTAGACCTCCAACTCACTGGACCATTAGAAAATGTAAAAACATATCCAGTAGTTGATCGACGTTTATCCAGATCACCTGCAAAATCAGAATCCACATATCCAACAACACGTTGATCAATAGTATTATTTTTATCAAATACTATACCAACATCAATTGTATTAATAATATCTCTCAAATCCATTTCACAGCTTACCAATGTCTTTTACCCAGATCATGCATATACCTGCTCACCATACTAACAGCTTGTGAAATATCTGGTCTAGTACAAACCATTGCATACATCAGACTACCAACAACTCTTGCATAAGGAAGCTGTGACATATACTTATGTTCCTCATCTGATTTAGGAGATAAAGCCGCACTAAGTTTGAAATGAGGAGCAAGAGGAGTGCTTATTGGTTTTGACTGCTCAGACATGCCAAAACTCTGTACTACCTTCTTCAAATACTGTTTCTGAGACAAACTAACTCTTCCTCTCATTCTGTCTCTGCGAATCTACATGCCAAGTATCTTCTTTACTTCACCAAAATTTTTCATCTCAAACTCTTGATTTAACTGACTTTTCAACTTGTTGATTTCTTCCCTATTCTTTGAAGCTATCAACATATCATCAACATACAAGAGTAAATATATAAAAGATTCATTTTGTAGTCTGCGAAAATAAACACAATGATCATGTTTATTTTTGATGTACTTCTGACCCATCATAAACTGATGAAATCGTTTGTACCACTGTCTTGGAGACTGTTTTAAACCATACAACGATTTACCCAGTTTACATACCCAATTTTCTTTTCCAACAACCTGAAATCCATCTGGCTGAGTCATATAGATTTCCTCTTCCAAATCACCGTGTAAAAATGCAGTTTTTACATCGTGCTGAACTCGTTCAAGATAAAATTGTGCTACCAAAGCCAACAAAATTCGAATGGAAGAATGTTTAACAACTGGAGAAAATATCTTATTATAATCAATGCCTTTCTTCTGTGCGTAGCCCTTAGCTACCAATCTAGCTTTGAAGCGAACATTATTTGCATCTGGAAATCCTTCTTTCTTTACCTAAACCCATTTGCAACCAATTGCTTTCTTATCCTTGGGCAGCTGGGCTAGCTCCCAAGTTTGATTCTGATGAAGAGACTGCATTTCTTCATCCATTGCTCTTTTCCACTTGTTTGATTCAGAGTTCCTCATTACTTCTTTGAAAGTGTAAGGAACATTATCATCCACAACTGGAAGTGCATAGGCCACCATATCAGTATACCGAGCAGGTTTTCGAATTTCTCGTCTTGCCCTTTGATAAACAAATGATTCTTGTTGCTGTGAAGATTCTCGAATTGAAATCTCCTCTTCTTGTACACTATTCCCCACTGTAACTGGAGAGTTACCTTGTGTAGTCTTATTTCTCACCGAGTTTCCCAAAATTGTCTCAACCTCCACCTGTTGTTGAGTACCACTGGTTTTCTCTTCAACTCGTGACTCCTTGCGTATTGTTTTCTTCATTATCGCAAGTTCATCAAAAGTCACTTCCCTGCTTAAAATCATTTTTTTTGTCTTTAGACACCAAAGACGATATCCTAACTCTTGCACTTACCCCAAGAATATTGTTTTCTTGGCTCTTGGATCCAACTTAGATTCTTTAACATGATAATAAGCCATAGTACCAAATACATGTTAAGAATCATAATCACTAGCAGGCTTTCCAGACCATACCTCATAGGGTGTTTTTCCCCCTATTGCAGATGATGGTAGACGATTGATGAGATGACATGCATATCTAACAGCCTCGGCCCAAAACCTTTTATCTAACCCAGCATTAGACAACATACATCGAACTTTCTCCAGTAAAGTCCGATTCATGCGCTCTGCCACCCCATTTTGCTATGGTGTATTTCGAACTGTGAAGTGTTGAGCAATACCTTCATCCTGACATACCTTCATAAACGGGTTACTCGTGTATTCACCACCATTATCTGATCTGAGCCGTTTAATTTTTTTGCCAGTTTGAGTTTCAACTAATTTTTTCCACTTAAGGAAAATATCACCCATTTCATTTTTATGCTTCATAGAATACACCCAAACTCTTCTGGGAAAATCATCAACAAAAGTGACAAAATAATGCATACCACCCAATGAAGCCGTTTATTTGGGGCCCCATACATCTATATGGATGTAGTCTAAAATACCTTCAGTCTGATGGATTGCTGTGCCAAATTTCACTCTAATTTGTTTTCCTAGAATGCAATGCTCACAAAATTCAAGTTTGCATACCTTTGCACCCTTTAACAAACCTTGCTTAGCTAATTGTTGCAAAGATTTTTCTCCTGCATGTGCTAATCGCATATGCCATAACCTGGTTGTACATCTTTCTCAGAAACAATAGCTACTGAGCCAAAACTGTACTATTTTGTAAATAATACAAGTTATTTTTCCTTATTCCTTTCATCACCACTAGCGCACCTGATTTAATCTTTAAGGTTCCATCTTTCAAAGTGATAGTGAACCCTTTAGATTCTAAGGCACCCAATGAAATCAGATTCTTCTTTAGGCTTGGAACATACTTAACATCAGTCAAGGTCTTAATAGTTCCATCTTGACATTTCAACTGTATTGATTCTATTCCAGTTGTTTTACAAGTATTATCATGTCCCATAAAAACAACCCCACCATCTAATTCTTAAAAATTAGAAAACCATTCCCTATTGGGACACATGTGATAGGAACAATCAAAATTCAAAATCCACTTACCAAAATAATGTGACGAAGATGTTCCAACAAGAGAAAAATCTGACTCACTTCCATCATCATTGACTATATTAACATTAGAATGTGCTTTTCCGTTATTCTTCTACTGTAATTTAGGGCAATCTTCTTCCAATGCCATCTCTCACGACAAAAGGCGCATTCATCTTTAGCAGGTCTCCCATGAGATTTACTCCTCCCATGAGATTTACTTTTCCTTCCAGGCATACAACTCTGAGAACGTCCCCTTATTGTTAGTGCTTCTGCTGTTTCCTTATGGACCCTCAGATCCTTCTTTCTGCATTCAGTATTAATCAATGCAGTACAAACAACATCATAAGTAACTTTATCTTTCCCATACAATAAAGTGGTGGTCAAATGTTCATACTCATCAGGGAAAGAATTCAGTAACAATATGGCTTTATCCTCATCTTTCACCTTTTCATCTAAATTTAACAAATCAGCCAAAATTTTATTGAAAGCATTTATGTGGTCATTAATCGAAATACCTGGTTGATATTGGAAGCGAAACAATTTCTTTTTCAAATAGAGTCAATTTTATAGACTCTTGGTCATAAATGTATCTTCCAATATCTTCCACAATTTCTTTGCAGATGTCTCCCTCATAACACAATATTTTTGATTTTTGGCAAGACACAGACGAATCGTACCACATGCCTGACGATTGATCTTTTCCCAATCTCTTTCACCCATATCTACTGGTTTATCATCCAAAGCAATATCTAGTTCTTGCTGATACAAGATGTCCATCACCTCACATTGCCACATACCAAAATTATTTGTACCATCAAATTTCTCCACTTCAAACCGAGCATTAGCTATCGTCTTCGATGTTGATGTCGAAGCCGAAGGGGTTGGAGTTCATGTGGACAGAGTTTCTTCTACTGCTGCACTAGTTTCTGCCATCTTATATATATTCAATAGCAACCAACAAAGCAAAAGGCCTAGGATGAATAGTACGTATGTCTACTTTGTTTTATCTTATGAAATTCCACTTTGACCAGGCCGACCTCCAGGGAGCGACTGAGCCGCAATGGTCTCTAAGCACTCGCTTACACAAGGTCTTTCTTAGACATCAAACGTGGAATCAAGGATCCTAACAAAGGAATACCTTCGTATCAACACTATTCAACCTAACTCTGATACCAATTGTTGTGCTGGGCACCCCACTTGTGCCAAACACCAATACTATAACTATTGCTATTGAATATATAAGAAATTAAAGCAATGCAGAAACTAATAATAAAACGGTAAAAAGAACAAGACAAGAAATTTACGAGGTTCAGTATAGAATTACCTACGTCCTCGGGCGCCGATGATCAATCCACTATTTCTTGACAAAGTACAACTTTTGAGGTGTGTTTTACAAATGAAGAGTTTAGCTCTTTATATAGCTTCAACCTTAAGTCTAAAAAACACTTCTCTCCAATGTGGGACAAATAATATAAAAAATTCAAAACAACCTTTTATACTATTGTGGAACAATTCTACCAATGTGAGACAAAAAACAACACATTTTCCTTAGAATATAGTGCTCCTCTTTTTCCTTGCCTCTTATTAATTATTATATTCCTATATAATAGCTATTGTATTTTCACCATATTCCATTTTGACAAACAAGAAAGACCTAAAATTAATGCTGTTAATAATTTTTAGTATGGCTGCAACTTCCTTGTGATCCAAGTTCTGCCCACCAAATTTCATTCACCAAAACCCCTAACTTTGTGTTTGTAGAGGCCTTGGATTTGGATTTGTATTGGATTTCGGTAAAATGTAATATAAATTTGTGTTGAATTTTTTCCAAATCCATTCAAATCTAAATCCAAGGTTTGATATCCACGCTCCCAAGCACAGCGTAAGAAAAATCCTATTCCCATGTGTTAAGCTGCAACACACTAGGACCTGATTTTAGGCCTATAAAATATTTAACTGCTTTTTGATTTGTTGACTGGAATTGTGGTAGGAATGGAGCTGAGTGACATCACTATTTAGCTCAAGTAAGGAATGTAGCCCAAAAATGGAATACCAATTCCATTCTAATGTTTTTTTATATGCTGTGCAATTGGGGAACGGGAGCAGTTGCATTTAGAGGTGGAGAAGTGGTGGTTATGCAGAAGAAGGGACCTCATTTTAATGCGACATATATATTCTTTATTTGAATATTTGAGTGAGTCACATGGAAAGAAGGGTGGATTTTTAAGGCATATGGACGCCAAAATATGCAGGTTGAAAACTGTAAGAGTTCCTTTAATTAATAATATAGATATACCCTATTTTGTATAATAATATTAAATATTGGTTTTGTAAGTGAGAACAGATTTCTTTTAACAACTTCAAATGGAAATATATGTAACATTTGCAATGCCAATTAGAGTGACCGCTATAACATAAAAGTTGCTTAGATCTTCATGCACACAGAATCTTAAGCATCTAAATTGTAAACATAAGAACTCAATTTCACTATTTTCCTAATAATTTCTATGTTAATTTGTTGGAAAAAGGTGTAGAAAATTTCAATTAATCTGTATCTGCGCCTGATATGCATTTTCTTTTGAAATTTCTTTTCAAGTAGTTATTACATTTGAAGTTGGCAATTTTCTTTTCCTTGTGTTAACCTGAATGATTTATGGTTCAGCCAGCTGAAAAATATCCAAGTCTATTTGCTAAAGAATCTCTCTTTGGGAGGTAATAGAACTCTTCTTGCTCTGTTGTTTTGTAATGATGCTTTTGTTATTTCTTGTTTCAAGTAGTCAGATGTTCTCACATATGATTTTTTTTTTTTAATGTAGATTTCCATATTTTTTGCCTTGCCTCTGCATATCACTCTTTGCTTTGGTAGTATGTATTGCTTCTTTTCGGCTTCCGGTACGTCTCTTTGTCAATTTAGTTTGTTTAATATCTCTAATGGCTCTCAAGATGTAATCTATCTATTCCTTTTACACTTTCAGTTTCATTATTATTTTATCTTAAACTCTTGTTTTTGGGATCGTATTATAAGAAACTGAACTTATCAAGCAGAACGTTTCTAGCTTTTCATGATGCATCTTATTAGTTTGCAGTATAATGAGAAAACGTATTCAAGAAATTTTTGAAGCTTCATTTGGCATGTATAGTGAATAATGATCTGGACATTTGGTTGGTGTTTGGTTTGTGGGATCGTTCAGGATTGGCTTGTGATCATCCAAGTCTCATGTTTGTTTTGGGGCCAGAAAGTGATGTGGTGGAAATATCACATTCCCTAGGAATCTTATTACGTAAACCCAACAAAAATATTCCTGCATCTCATTCTTGAGAATGGGATTCCCTGGAATGTATCTTTCTAGGGGCATCTTAGATTCCATGAACCAAATGAAACCTTGCTGATATCCTACCAGAAGTAAAATACATTCTACTGACAGCGCCATATTTTGGTAAATAAAATTTGCTTTTTCCTTTGTTTGTTTGTGTCTGTGTTTGCCTCCTTTTTTGTTCTCAATTTTATTTTATTTCATTTCCTTTGTTTACGAGGGGATCCTTTTAATTTAAAAAGGAGCAAAATAATGCAGCTGTTTTAGAGTTGTGTACTGCTTTCTCTAGTGCGTTTCAAAGCTGAAAACTTGTATTTTGCATTTCAAGACATATGACAGATGGGCATGTAAGTGCCAGAATGTGTCAAGCTCTCAGAACATCACCTAACTGGCATGTTGGTGATTCATTTTTTTTTTTTGCTTCAATTTTGATTTTTGGCAAGTAAAGTAAATGTTTATTTCATTCTAACCAATGTAATTAAACTATTTAGTTAGAAGTGTGTACCATCAAATAACAGCTTAATTATTTGGTTAGAAGGCTGTAGCTGTAAGTAGGTGACATGTATGTGCACTTCCTTTCTAGTTACCCCTTGATCTAACAGATTTCCCTTTTGACCATTATGCATCAAATTTTCATTTAAATAATGGAAACTTCATATTAAATAGGAATTTGGAGGGAAAGCAAATTGTGCAAGGATTTTAAAGTTCTTCACAAAATATTGGTTTGATTGGAAAGCTTATCTTGATTCATGTCTTGATCATGTTGCCAGTAAAATACATGTACTTTAGTCACAAATTCACACTCTTGTTTCTCTAGATACTCCTTCTAGTTGTCATTGTTGTGCCGGGCACCCCACTTGTGCCAAACACCAATACTGCAACTATTGTTATTGAATATATAAGAAACTAAAGCAATGCAGAAACTAATAATAAAACAGTAAAAAGAACAAGACAAGAAATTAATGAGATTCGGTATAGAATTACCTACGTCCTCGGGCGTTGAGGATCAATCCACTATTTCTTGACAAAGTACAACTTTGAGGTGTGTTTTACAAATGGAGAGTTGAGCTCTTTATATAGCTTCAACCTCAAGTCTAAAAAACACTTCTTGCCATTGTGGGACAAATAATACAAAAAATTCAAAACAACTTTTTATACCAATGTGGAACTATTTTACCAATGTGGGACAAAAACAACAAAACTCCACCTTGACGATAAATTCAACAAATTTTTTAGTCACCAACATTTTCTAAAGTTTCACATCATTGGAGCCTTCCAAAAATATTTAGACTTGCAGGATATTGATCAAGTCCAAACAATGTTTGAACTTGATTGTTGTCACAATTTTGGTCAACGTATCTGTGGGATTTTCAGTTGTAGCTATCTTTTGAAGAAGTATCTTGCCTCTATCAATAATATCCCGCATAAAATGAAACTGAACGTTGATGTGCTTCGTTCGTGCATGGTAGACTTGGTTCTTTGCCAAATGAATAGCACTCTGGCTATCACGGAACACAATAATGTGCTTTTGAACAACTCCCAAATTTTCAAGTAAACCCTATAACCAAATAGCTTCCTTAACAGCCTCTGAAGTTGCCATGTACTCTGCTTCTATTGTAGACAAGACAATGGTAGACTATAAGGTTGACCTCCAACTCACTGGACCATTAGAAAATGTAAAATCATATCCAGTAGTTGATCGACGTTTATCCAGATCACTTGCAAAATTAGAATCCACATATCCAACAACACGTTGATCAATAGTATTATTTTTATCAAATATTATACCAACATCAATTGCATTAATAATATCTCTCAAAATCCATTTCACAGCTTGCCAATGTCTTTTACTCGGATCATGCATATACCTGCTCACCATACTAACAGCTTGTGAAATATCAGGTTTAGTACAAACCATTGCATGCATCAGACTACCAACAACACTTGTATAAGGAAGCTGTGACATATACTTACGTTCCTCATCTGATTTAGGAGATAAAACCGCACTAAGTTTGAAATGAGGAGCAAGAGGAGTGCTTATTGGTTTTGACTGCTCAGACATGCCAAAGCTCTGTACTACCTTCTTCAAATACTGTTTCTGAGACAAACTAACTCTTCCTCTCATTTTGTCTCTGCGAATCTCCATGCCAAGTATCTTCTTTGCTTCACCAAGATCTTTCATCTCAAACTCTTGATTTAACTGACTTTTCAACTTGTTGATTTCTTCCCTATTCTTTGAAACTATCAACATATCATCAACATACAAGAGTAAATATATAAAAGATCCATTTTGTAGTCTGCGAAAATAAACACAATGATCATGTTTATTTCTGATGTACTTCTGACCCATCATAAACTGATGAAATCGTTTGTACCACTGTCTTGGAGACTATTTTAAACCATACAAAGATTTACCCAGTTTACATACCCAATTTTCTTTTCCAACAACCTGAAATCCATCTGGCTGAGTCATATAGATTTCCTCTTCCAAATCACTGTGTAAAAATGCAGTTTTTACATCGTGTTGAACTAGTTAAAGATCAAATTGTGCTACCAAAGCCAACAAAATTCGAATGGAAGAATGTTTAACAACTGGAGAAAATACCTCATTATAATCAATGCCTTCCTTCTGTGCGTAGCCCTTAGCTACCAATCTAGCTTTGAAGCGAACATTATTTGCATCTGGAAATCCTTCTTTCTTTACCTAAACCCATTTGCAACCAAATGCTTTCTTATCCTTGGGCAGTTGGGCTAGCTCCCAAGTTTGATTCTGATGAAGAGACTGCATTTCTTCATCCATTGCTCTTTTCCACTTGTCTGATTCAGAGTTCCTCATTGCTTCTTTGAAAGTGTAAGGAACATTATCATCCACAACTGGAAGTGCATAGGCCACCATATCAGTATACCGAGCAGGTTTTCGAATTTCTCATCTTGGCCTCTGAGAAACAATTGATTCTTGTTGTTGTGAAGATTCTCGAATTGAAATTTGCTCTTCTTGTACACTATTCCCCACCGTAGCTGGAGACTTACCTTGTGTAGTCTCATTTCTCACTGAGTTTCCCAAAATTGTCTCAACCTCCACCTGTTGTTAAGTACCACTGGTCTTCTCTTCAACTCGTGACTCCTTGCGTATTGTTTTCTTCATCATCGCAAGTTCATCAAAAGTCACGTCCCTGCTTAAAATCATTTTTTTCGTCTGTAGACACCAAAGACGATATCCTTTGACTCCTGCACTTATCCCCAAGAATATTGCTTTCTTGGCTCTTGGATCCAACTTAGATTCTTTAACATGATAATAAGCCATAGTACCAAATACATGTTAAGAATCATAATCACTAGCAGGCTTTCCAGATCATACCTCATAGGGTGTTTTTCCCCCTATTGCAGATGATGGTAGACGATTGATGAGATGACACGCATATCTAACAGCCTCGGCCCAAAACCTTTTGTCTAACCCAGCATTAGACAACATACATCGAACTTTCTCCAGCAAAGTCCGATTCATGCGCTCTGCCACCCCATTTTGTTGTGGTGTATCTCGAACTGTGAAGTGTCGAGCAATACCTTCATCCTTACATACCTTCATAAACGGGTCACTTGTGTATTCACCACCATTATCTGATTTGAACCGTTTAATTTTTCTACCAGTTTGAGTTTCTACTAATTTTTTCCACTTAAGGAAAATATCACACTTCATTTTTATGCTTTATAGAATACACCCAAACTCTTCTGGAAAAAATATAAACAAAAGTGACAAAATAATGCATACCACCCAACGAAGCCGTTTTTGTGGGTCCCTATCTGTATGGATGTAGTCTAAAATACCTTCAGTCTGGTGGATTGCAGTGCCAAATTTCACTCTAGTCTGTTTTCCCAGAATGCAATGCTCACAAAATTCAAGTTTGCACACCTTTGCACCCTTTAACAAACCTCGCTTAGCTAATTGTTGAAAAGATTTTTATCCTGCATGTGCTAATCGCATATGCCATAACCTGGTTGTACTGAACCTGCATCTTTCTCAGAAACAACAGTTGCTGAGCCAATAAGTGTACTATCTTGTAAATAATACAAGTTATTTTTCCTTATTCCTTTCATCACCACAACGCACCTGATTTAATCTTTAAGGTTCCATCTTTCAAAGTGATAGCGAACCCTTTAGATTCTAAGGCACCCAATGAAATCAGATTTTTCTTTAGGCTTGGAACATACCTAACATCAGTCAAGGTCTTAATAGTTCCATCTTGACATTTCAACTGTATTGATCCTATTCTAGTTGTTTTACAAGTATTATTATTTCCCATAAAAACAACCCCACCATCTAATTCTTAAAAATTAGAAAACCATTCCCTATTGGGACACATGTGATAGGAACAACCAGAATCCAAACTCCACTCACCAAAATAATGTGACGAAGATGTTTCAACAAGAGAAAAATCTGACTCACTTCCATCATCATTGGCTATGTTAGCATTAGAATGTGCTTTGCCCTTATTCTTTTGTTGTAATTTAGGGCAATCTTTATTCCAATGCCCTCTCTCACGACAAAAGACGCATTCATCTTTAGCAGGTCTCCCACGAGATTTACTTCTCCCATGAGATTTACTCCTCCTTCTAGGCATACGACTCTGAGAACGTCCCCTTATTGTTAGTGCTTCTGTTGTTTCCTTATGGACCCTCAGATCATTCTTTCTGCATTCAGTACTAATCAATGCAGTACAAACAACATCATAAGTAATTTTATCTTTCCCATATAATAAAGTGGTGGTTAGATGTTCATAATCATCAGGGAGAGAATTCAATAACAATATGACTTTATCCTCATCTTTCACCTTTTCATCCAAATTTAACAAATCGGCCAAAATTTTATTAAAAACATTTATGTGGTCATTAATCGAAATGCCTGGTTGATATTGGAAGCGAAACAATTTCTTTTTCAAATAGAGCCGATTTTCCAAACTCTTGGTCATAAATGTATCTTCCAATGTCTTCCACAATTTCTGTGCAGATGTCTCCCTCATAACACAATATTTCTGATTTTTAGAGAGAGATAGACGAATCGTACCACATGCTTGACAATTGATCTTTTCCCAATCTCTGTCACCCATATCTACTGGTTTATCATCCAAAGCAATATCTAATTCTTGCTGATACAAGATGTCCATCACCTCACATTGCCACATACCAAAATTATTGGTACCATCAAATTTCTCCACCTCAAACCGACCATTAGCTATCGTCTTCGATGATGATGTCGAAGCCGAAGGGGTTGGAGTTCGTGTGGACAGAGTTTCTTCTACTGCTGCACTAGTTTCTGCCATCTTCTATATATTCAATAGCAACCAACAAAGCAAAAGACTTAGGATGAATAGTACGTACCAACTGTGTCTACTCTGTTTTATCTTATGAAATTCCACTTTGACTAGGCCGACCTCCAGGGAGCGACTGAGCCGTAATGGTCTCTGAGCACTTGCTTAGACAAGGTATTTCTTAGGCATCAAACGTGGAAACAAGGATCCTAACAGAGGAACACCTCCGTATCGACACTATTCAACCTAGCTCTGATACCAATTGTTGTGCCGGGCACCCCACTTGTGCCAAACGCCAATACTACAACTATTGCTATTGAATATATAAGAAACTAAAGTAATGCAGTAACTAATAATAAAACAGTAAAAAAAACAAGACAAGAAATTAACGAGGTTTGGTATAGAATTACCTACGTCCTCGCTCCTCGAGCACCGACGATCAATCCACTACTTCTTGATAAAGTACAACTTTGAGGCGTGTTTTATAAATGGAGAGTTGAGCTCTTTATATAGCTTTAACCTCAAGTCTAAAAAACACTTTTCTCCAATGTGGGACAAATAATACAAAAAATTTAAAACAACTTTTTTGACCAATGTGGAACTATTCTACCAATGTGGGACAAAAACAACAGTCATTACTCCTTTTTATGTGTGCATACATGATTGATTGTGTATAAGTAATTCAGTAATTATATTTTATGTAGAAAACAATCTCTCTGTGATTTCTAAGCCATTTTATCATTATATATTTCAGTGGGTTATTTCTTATGAATTATGATCCCTATTTTCATGTTGAACTCCTTGCATTTGGCGTTAAAATTATTTTATTATGTTTGAGTGGTTTTTACTGCCTTATTTTGCGTAATGATTAGTTCTACTGCACTTTTTTGCAAATATATTGATCGTTGCAGGAAACATTGCACATGCATGACAAAGTCAATGAATCACAAGATGACTCATATGATGCCTTGGAGGCTGCATCCTGCGAGTCTAATGTAAATGAGAAAACTAAAGATATTGAAGGAAGAGGGCCCCCTTCTAAACAAAGTCTCATCAAGAATTGGCCCTTGATGTCATCCATCATTGTTTATTGTGTATTCTCACTTCATGATATGGCTTACACGGAGGTAATATTCAGTATCCTAGCTCACCATTAATATTTTTTTGTGTAAGTCACTGTTTGTATCTTTTAATTGATTGATCACTGTCAAAGTTCTCTAATACTGACCCGTTGTTAGTGTATAAATTCAGACATTGTCTATAAATTTGCATGCACTTTTATACATTTTCCATCATTTAGGACCAAGCTTTCTCTTTTTTGTTGAAATGTGCGACTAAAGTAATTTTTTTTAATCACAATGGCTAGATACTGGGGTCAATTGAAAAGTTAACATAAGTATGTTACTGGATGCACTTAATTAAATGATTGCCTAGGATTTTGGATAAAATTCCATTGAAGTTTTCAGGAAGTGTCTATCTGATGGAATCTTTATCATATGTTGAAAATATTTCCACTGCAGATTTGCATGCTTGGAACATTGTAATTCGAGTTTTCTTGTGGGAATTGAGAAAATGACATTTTTAGAGACAGTGGTCCTTACATTGTAGAGAAATTTCTGAGGTACGAGATCTTTATTCACACAAAGGATCGAACATTCTCATGCACCCTGAATCCCAAAGATATGATCTTTGTGATGTAGGATGGTTCTAAGTATCCCAAGTCCTACGGTTGACCCTCTTTGTAGCGCACACACAATTACAATCTATGGGAAGAATTGAATTAACCAAGCATGAACATCACAAACATATTCTAATGATCGCAAGCTGTTGAGATTTTGAAAACATATATGGTTTGGTTTAAAAGCCCTTAGTTGATCGTTTCATTCAAGTAATCAAGT
This sequence comes from Malania oleifera, assembly GCF_029873635.1. NCBI lineage: Eukaryota > Viridiplantae > Streptophyta > Magnoliopsida > Santalales > Ximeniaceae > Malania > Malania oleifera. Next base: position 27,653,863 of record NC_080426.1, on the reverse strand, counting down.
TCACTTTAAAAATGTTATATTAGAAGTCTTAGATCACAAGTCCTAGCGTACAAATCAAATATCCCTAAGCATGGTACTGGCAAGCATGTTCATGTTGAAAATCTAGGAAGATTCAAAGAGAATGAACAAGGTTTTTGAATCAAGGATTTGGGTAGAGTGTCAAGGCTCGCAAGGTACCTTTAGGGGTTGTTTTAGATGGTCACAAACAAGGAATTGAAACGAGCTTTTCGGAATGACAAACATCAAGACATACGAGTACTTGATCGCACCACGAACAAACTTGTTGATCCTTAGGAATCTTGAGGCAAGAATGAAGCTTGAGGAAGGTTGTGGCTGTGAGCTATGAGAGAGGGTTGGGCGTATAGTGTTGATGATGACGTTGATGTTGTCGTGGTCTCTCACCACCCAATCCCCGCGGAGACGGAACGTAGCCTCACACTACTCACTCACAAGGAGAGGAACAAGATTCACAAGTTCAAGCAAAGGCTTCCTTTTTAATTGATAATGCAAGATCCCTTTTACAATACAAGTGATGGCATATTTATAGCCTTACATGAGCATGCACATGCCTTGCACATGACTTCTTAAGAGGTTAAAGAAAATAAAAAAGAAAAATAAAACATTTAAAACATAGGTAATAAGGTTCCTAGGAAATAGTTTGTCATAGGAATAGGTGCCTAGGAACTAGAATAATTATGATAGTGGAGTCTAGGAACTTAAAATGAAATAAATGCTTCTTGAAAAAAAACAAGACTCTTTGACTTGCAAGTTGTCATGCTTCTTGAAAAACAAAGACTCTTTGACTTGCAAGTTGTCATCTTCTTTCCAAGCTAGCTTCCAAGAGAAGCTTCAATTGCTGCAAATAAAGTTCACATCCAATGGTGGACTTTGGGTGGTCATCCACGTGTCACAATATTCGCGAAAGATGCTTGAGGTGCATGTTGATCCCCATCACTTTGTGTTTCATTATGTATGTTAGTTGGTTGTAAGACCTCCTTAGTAATAAAAAATTAATGTACTTAGGTTGTTCTAATTTAATTATGTAAGGGTTGTAGGGAGGTGCTTCATATTTCAACGTGAAGGAACAAACCTAATATCTAATGTGTAGTGTGTCCTACCTGACTCCTACTTAATTGGGTCTCCTACTCGTCCTTCAAATTCAAAACATGTGGACTTAAAATTCCAATATTTGAATGAGACTAGAATTTAGATTCATCTTCTGTTGACATTAACCTTCAATTTATATTGAAATCGAAACGTTAATCTTCAACAGCTTAGTGGTGGGATCCTAGTTTTTTTTCGCTGATTTGGATAAAATGCGTTAGTTATTCAGCTTATTTCAGCTTTTATTTGGAACAGGTTTCTACTATAGTGTAGCTCTTATTTGGAGCAGGTTTCTCTTGTAGTGTTGTAAGTGCCATAAAACCAATTTTCTATTGGAGGCTTTAAGTGGATTATTGGGGTATGGATGGTTCATAACAAGATGTGACTTGTTTATGCTCACTTAATACTTTGGTTCAACCATGGTCTTTAATTTCTACGAAACTGTCGAAATTTTCGTCAAAATTTCCGATTTCCGTCACCTTCGAAATCGAAATGGCAGTCGATTTCTATCTTGCATAATTTCCGTCGAAATCTCAATGAATCATCCGAAATTTATCGAAACCTCGAAATTTTAGCGAAATTGGTCGAAATTTATCAAAACCTCAAGAGTGAAGTGAAATTTCTCTTTTAATTTATTTTATTGAAACAAAAGGTTATCACAAGTGCTTTTGAAAGTATATGAAAAAATAAACTTATAGTAATATTTTATTTAACCATTCAGGTCTAAATTATCAATATTTGTATAATAAATAATATTTAAATAATTTATGAATTTCATTTGCATTAACTGAATATGTTTAATGTACATTATCTTACAAACATGTTTGATACACAATTACACATACTATTTTACAACTTTTTTCCACCTCATACAAAACATAGATGTATTTAATTTGTAATATATTAGTCTTAAAACTTATATTTTTATGTTTGTTAACCATTTCTAAATTTTCACAAAGAATTCCATGCTTTACTACTAGTTTCCGTTATTTTTTCAAATTGAAATCGAAATCAAAATTGAAATCGAAATCGAAATCGACATCGAAATTGAAATTTCCGTACCTTTGGAGCTTCGAAATATGAGTTGAAATCGAAATTTAAGACCTTGGGTTCAACTGTGTTGCCAACATTCTTTTGATTACCTTCCAGTTTGATTCACCATTTAACTCCATTTATGTCAGTACAGAATACTTCTTTTCTTGTTTTGGCCTTTAATGAAGTTTGAGCTTCATTTTGCTTTTGGAGTTCGTGCTTCATCTGTTTAGCGTCTACTAGCTATTAGCTGGGTCTGTTCTCTGGAGCGTGCTCTAAATTTTTTTTTCTTCTAGACTGCCTAGTAGTGATTGAATATGATTTATCTGGGAATATTCAAAAAAATATTGGGTTATGAAGCACAAATGTTGAAATGAACAGTGTCAACAATCTTAGAGAAGAAATTGGGTCATCGTGATGTGGCTTAAGAAATCGAGTTATCTTGATGGGACTTAAGAAGATTTCTTTTCTTTTAATCAAGTTATGCACATATTTAGAGATTAAATAAGTAAGGATGTTATGTTCTACACACAACAAACTCTGAATGCAAGTGCACATCACACTATATGTCGCATGGGTATTTGCAACGCCCAACCACGTGTCAGTCAGTTGGATTCTATGTAATAATTGGGGAGGGGTTATAAATCATTTATATATCTAAGATTGTACTTTCTACTGCAACCTCACAGTCAAATTATAAACTAGGAGTTCAACAACCAGAAAAGACAATCTCAAGTGTGTCAGTTTTTCTCAAGGAATCAGCAAGCGTGGTTGGTCAAAATGGTGATGCTGGATGAACAAATCAATTTTTATGGGATTACTAAATTAGAAGCAATCTGAATGGTCTATGATTGCTATAGTGAAGTGCGATGGGTGTGGACGTGGAAATAACAATCCTATTTAGTAAGATGATGTTGTAGCCAAACACCTCACAGGGTAGCCCAGCCATAAGAACAAGCTATGGGGCGAGCCATCAACTTGGACATCCTGGGTTCAATTCCTTGTAGGATTAAATCTGTATTTAAGCGGACACGTGTGGCTGGAGGCTGCTGGACCAGGTGTCCCAAAGGTAGATGATCAACTTAGGGCCAGATCCCTCTATTATTGAAAAAGGGGGAAAAATGACATTGTAGCCAAACAGTTTCAGTAGTTTGCATCTTTATCTCTTTTTCTCTCTACACCAAAAACCATATGTACATCTGCCTCTCCCTCTAAACTTCTTGATTGATACTCTTGTGGAAAAGAAATTACAGCAGCAGTCAATCACTTATTGTGGTCATAAGTTCGAACAAATAACTTAAAATACATCACCCTCTTGGCCTCTTTTAGGGGCATAACCTCAAAAATATAATGACTGCATAATAAAGCAAATAAAGGTGGTTGAAGAAAACTATGTTCAAGTTTTAATAAGCCAAAAACTTTAAATAAACATTTGTTGTTCAAAATAAAGCTAACATTTAACCATGGACATAGGCGTACACATTAGAATTAATGAACAGTATGAAGATTTATTGTTCAAAATAAAGCTAACATTTAACCATGGGCATAGGCATACACATTAGAATTAATGACCATTATGATATTCTTAATAACAATGTAGTCAGCTGTGTCCAGATTGCAAAATGATTTTTCTTGTTGTCCTACTTTTTTATAAAATGTTTATATTTCTCATCAGTTGTCTAAGTTGCTATTTTGATGAATGATTTCTTTCACAGATTTTTTCATTATGGGCCGTTAGCCCTAGAAATTATGGTGGTTTGAGCTACACTACTCAGGACGTTGGGGAAGTTCTTGCAATTTCAGGTACACTAATAGATAATATTCTACACTTGGACATATATGGACATTATTGAGTTGTATAGTTTTGAAAATTTTGGGAATTTCATATTTGAGTTAAATATATTAATATTCCTGAGTGCTATGTGTGACAGTGCTGCTTTATATTTTTTCCATACCAGTTTCTATTGCTGAGGAATTTTCATTTTTATTTTTGCTCTTTAAGAGATGAAGTATCTGAGCACAATTGATTGTCTTATTGGTTGGTTTTAAAGTTGGGAAAGCATGATAAAATTAATCTTTGAATATATATTTTTTTATTTGGAATAGAAATTTATGTGACAACTGTTATTTTTAGAGATGTATTATACTTTTCTTTGTTTCTTATGATTTATTATTATTACTTTTTGGCCGCAGATATGTTCTATTCAACCAAAGTTTGCTTTAGTGCATTCCTGCTTGGTTATTTCATAATTTAGGTGTAGTAATTCTTCAGGTCCTGTGAGATTCTTCTGTTTGTGTGATTTTTTTACTTCACTACCTCTAGTTACATTCTGAAACCATGATTGCTTTTGTAATTTTTTTAATAGATAAATCTTTATTTCAAAAAATGAGGGAATGCAGGAAGCATACATAACAAGATAAAGAAGCAATGGGCAGCAAGACTCCTAAACTATAGACTTGTCAATAAAATGAAAGAAAGAACTGAAACCCACCTGCTTTTGCAAGTTGCAACCATCCAAATATAGAAAAGTTAAAAGCTGCTGCTCGAAATTCCACTTATTCAAATGATTCTCTGATTCATTCACTTGTAAAAAATTCACATCTTCCCTCAGAATCAACTTCAGTCTTTTTTTCCTGAATTTTTGAGTGCAATGAATCGTTTGTCCTCCAATTAATCTGCATATCCTTCACTAGAAAAGGCATTACCCTAAAGAAATGGCAAAAGCTGTCATCATATCCCGAATCCAGTAGCCAGAGGAATTAGGACAATGCAAAAAACAAATATGGAGCAGTCTTATCATGTTTCTTATGCACACAGCACATATCACCAGAAAAAAGCTGCTTCTGTAAAGCTTATCAGTAGTTAAAATCCAGTCCAATATCATTCTCTACACAGAAGAAAATAAAAGAGCAATCTATGAAGGGATTCTTTACTCCCAAACACCCAAGGAAAACTCCCCTCATCTGTACTGGGAAAAATCCAATATAATATTACTTCAACAGAAAAAATCCTTGATTTCTATGCAAGTCAATATGGTTTAATCCTCAGTCTATTTGCTGTCAACCTTTTCTCTGTTTCTCACTTGTCGTAGACTAGAGAGGTAAAAATGTCCCATCCAACCAAAATTCAGAATCAAAGTGATTTTCCATTCCCGCCTCCTTTGCAATCTCAATGTTGTCAATGTGATGTGATGGCATGTTATGCCCATTGCTTGTTGAAATGAGTTGATCCATGTATTTTATGTGACTTAAGAGATGAAATGAAGAAATTCTCACATCTTAGTACTGAGTAGTTTGTTTCAATGGTTAATTTAGGCTATGTAGCCTTGTGGCCCTATTGATAAGAGATGCTTTTTCACTTGATCTAGTTTCAGCTATTCACATCAACAGATGATTTAGTGGTTCCTTCGTTGCACAGGTTGCGCCCCAGTCATTGAAGTTTCTAACAAATTGCAAGTTCAAACTTAACAAGCCAGAGTTCTGATCCAAAAAAGATTCTGCAGGAGCATCCTTATCTAAACCTAGCTGACATATAACTGGAAAAGTTTGGCCTAAAAGGCTAGTCACCACATCATCCTCCCCTCTTCTTAATTGTAACTCTTCCCTACAATATATCTTTATCATAGACCAACTTCCATATCCACTTCCCTTATGCTAACACCATCCTATTGAAAGGGATGATCTTCCTAAGGGTTGAACTCCCTACTTTCACCAAAGTGCAAATCATATCCTAAGTGATTGTTTCTGGAGATAGCTGAATTGCCCAAATGGAAATCCTATTGAAAATTTTCGAAACCTTCAAGCAACAGAGATAGGACGTGGAAACTATAGAGAAGATAACTGAAAATGGCTAACGTACTACTAATCAATGTGAGATTAACAAACTTGGATAATGGTTATGCTTCCAATGAGCAAGGTCCTTCACAATTATTCAACACTGAACATTCTTGATATGTGTGTAGCCTAGAGGAAGACTCAAATAAAAGGAAAGTGATAATTAGTTTTGTACTCATAAAATTGAAGCAATGCTGAATGTTAAAATGCACTAAAAGCAATTGTAAGTTTTTGAAATGTGGATAATGTGTTAAAGGGAACATTGAATCAAATACATAACAAAAAGAAAGCCATAAGAAGAAATAATTTTCCAGCATACATATATATCCAATATTTTGTGTTTGACTTTTTTGGTAGTATCCTTGTTGCACTGAATGTGGATTCAGGACATGAAGTTGCTGACATATAATCTAATTTCAGGTTTTGGTCTTTTAGTCTTTCAACTTTCTCTATATCCATTTGTAGAGAAGATTCTTGGCCCCATCGTGATTTGTCGCATAGCAGGAGTAAGCTTTCATCATCTTGTAACATTTTAAGCATTTAAGGTGCTATCCACATTTTTTCCTGTATCGCATTGTTGTTTTATATTTCTTTCCTTAAAAAATATTTATTTATTTTTTTCATCTCTGCCCAAAATGTAGGTTTTATCCATACTGCTGCTGTCTAGTTATCCCCTCATGGCCATGCTGTCCGGTTTCAGTCTCACACTAGTGTTGAATTCTGCATCTGTGCTGAAGAATGTTCTCTCTGTAAGTGTATTTTACAATTTGAAGATTCTCTCCCCATTTGATTTGTTGAATTATAGTGATTTTGACATATAAACTGATGCTTGCACTATGTAATAGTCATTCTATCTTAATAACAACATATTCTTCATAATTCTAAATGAATTTTGTGTAGTCATATCATAAAAAGTGCAACGCCCAACTCCCAAGCTTGGCACTGTTTATCATGTTGGGATGTCTCTTTTTATGTTGTCATTACTTAAGATTTATTTTTTTGCATTTTTTTGTTTTATTATCTTTTTATACCTGTGTGCTTTGAAGTTTAATTATTCATTTTCTTTATGAATATGAAAGAATTATAATCCAATGTTATTTTGGTTTTATTTCGGCCTCACGCTATTGCTCAATTCTGCTTTTGTGATGAAGAATGTTCTCTCTGTAAGCATATTTTACAATTTGATGATTTTTTCCCTATTTGATTTGATGGACTATAGTAAATTTGTAAATGGAAACGGAGGTACTAGATGAAAGTATGCTTGCAATCATATTTCAAGTTGTATACTTGTATTTCTGATTCTTATGCCACTGTTCACTAATCAGTGATAAATAGACTACAGATGATTGCGAGATAAACAGAACAATATATCATTAACTAGGGTTTGTTAAATCTGGGGCCCTTTTCTTTCACTTGACAAAAATACTAACTGATTGCACTATATAATTGTCATTCTATCGCAATATCAAACTATTCTTCATAATTCTAAATAAATTTTTGTTGTGATAACAAGTGCAATGCCCAACTCCCAAGCTTGTCAGTGTTTATCATGTTGGACTGCCGATGTCGTCTTTTTTTATGTCGTCATTACTATTGATTTATTTTCTTGCATTTCAGTTTTATTATCATTGTTTACTTGCGCTCTTTAAAGTTAATTGTTCGTTGTCTTTATGAATATGAAAGAATTATAATCCACTGTTCTTTCCATTTTATATAAGCCTATGCAAGCAATGTTCATAAGCATAACAATTGGCACAAAGTACGATAAACCCATTTTTGTTATTTAGAAAGTTATATTGTTTGTTATTTATTCTTCACTTCTTAATTTAATAGTAATTTCAAATGAATGCCGAGGCTATGTATTCAAACTCCAAATTTATCAATAATTTTTTTCTTATTGGCAAATTTTTCAATGTTATTAGGTGTCCATTATAACTGGCACGTTCCTTCTGCAAAACAAAGCTGTGGTAAAACTATTCTCTTCGTCTTGTTCTATCGAGTGTTTTTTTGTTCTCACAATTTTTTGGCATTTGAAATTTTTAGCTTTTTACCATTTAATGTCTTAATTTAACTTCATCTTCTATGGTATGAATAGGACCAACACCAAAGAGGAGCTGCAAATGGCATTTCCATGACGGCAATGTCTCTTTTCAAAGCAGCTGGTCCTGCTGGAGGAGGTGCTCTGTAAGTCGAACATAAGTTTTTTTGCTATCTTTACTTTTTTACAATGTAAAAATTAAGAAATGAAGTAATTGATGATGTTTATATCTCAAAGTATGAGGTTCTGTTTATAGCCTCTTAACAAAAGAAACTGATGCCACTTTTGACAAGAAGAAAGAATTCTTTCTTCAACAAGCATTAGAAGCACCTACACAGGTACAAGGTAAATTTAAAACTTAAAAATGCACAGGGTTTAGAGAAGTCTTTTTTTAATGACCTGGAACTCCTTCCTAGGCAGGCCCTTCGGACTCACTTAGGTGGCACCAAACCGGGGGATTGAGAAGGGTCAAGGTAAGGGTAGAGATCCTCTTGTAGATCTAAGAGGGAGAGAAGGAGGGAGGGGGGTGGGTGGGTGGTTTGGGTCTTGGTTGTATCCAAAAATATTGCCTTGGTGGGAAGCAGTTATGGCGTACTCCCTCGGAACCTGACTCCCTTTGGCATAGGGTGCTTTGAAGTAAATTTGAACATCAACAAAATGTAAAGTTGGAGTAGTTAACAGTACCTAAGTCCCTGGAAATATTTGTCAAAGATTTACCAATTTCCCCCCTAATGTTTAGTAGAAGATTGATAATGGGCAGAGAATTCAGTTTAGGGAAAGATCATTGGATTGAAGAGTCCCCTTTGGCTTGTTAGGTCCTCGCCTTTTTTATTATATATCCTTCTTTATGATCCGAACTCAGATTTCCATTTCTTGCAGGAGGGTGGGTGCTTGGGATTTTATTTTTGTGATCAATGTTAATGAAAAGAGACGGATGATCTTGTTCAATTGTTGAATGTGCTTGATTTTTTCATATTCACTTGGGGAGTGATGGAAGAATTTGGTTTCTCACCCATCCCTAAAGCCCTTCCTGATACTCGACAAAACCCTATCCAAAAAAAAAATTATTGCTAACACGGTAAAGCTTTTTCAAAATCTAATTCTAAACTCAATGCCTTTCCTCCCTCTTCTAACGGCATCTTCTGTAACTTCATTTGCCACCAAAGCTAATTCTAAAGTTCTAAAACTTATCGTTGAGCAATGAAAGCACTCTGACAATGAGAAAAATTGTCCACTAGCACTTCAGCCAATATCTTAGAAAGAACTCAGTTCAAAATTTTATGCGCACTTGTCACCAAACTGATGGGCCTAAAATCCCTAACCCCATTAGATCATTCTTTTTTAGGCACAAGGAGTTAAGGATAACAAAATTTGAATTTATACTCCTAGCATCACACCTTTGGCGAAACTCATTAAACACTTTTAAAAGTTCTTCCTTTAAAATGTCCCAGCAGTATTTTTTTTAAAAAAAGTCATTGTAAACCCATCAGGCCCAGGTGATTATCTCTTTTCATTTCAAACATCACTTGTCTAACCACATCTTCCTCAAAAGGCCTCTCTAACCAATCAGCTTTATCTTATCTGTGTAAATTGGGCACCAATCAAACCCTCCCTTAACCATGATTCTACCCTCATACTCTTCTAAAAATCAATGCCTCAAAAAAATCAGTGATCATCTCTGCAATAAGCTCGGGATTCTTCGTGACCTCATCCATATCATCCTCTAATTATTTAATGGTATTCTTCCCCCCTATCATGTGCCACTCTATGAGAGAGCTTCTTATTGCAAATCATCTTTAACCCATTTTGTTCTAATTTTCTACCTCCAACTAGCCTCCTCTCTCAAAAGTCCTTGCTAACTCATTTAATGAATTATCTCTTCTACCTGCTAATTCCCCTGAAACAGAAATCCATTCTCCTATGTACCCAAACCCATCTTATTTGTAAAATTTCCCTCTTTCTAGTTCGCACATCTCCAAACTTCAACCTCCTCAAACAAAACCCTCCCACCTTTCCAATGCGCCCCCACCCCAGCACGCTCCATAACCAAACTATGGAAATATGAATGAGTCTGTTAGTGGATTTAGTGTGAGTTATGTTAATAGTGAAAGTTAGTGAGGGCATTATGGTCATGGGCATAATACTTGACATATATTATAAACATGAATGAGTCTGTTAGAAGTTTTCTAGCCATTTAGCATTATTATTATGTGTTATAGTTATTTTAATTAGTATGAGTTAGTAAGAGTATTATGGGCATGGGTATTATAAATAGAGGGAGGGACCTATCATTGAATTTAGGCCTTTCATTTTACCCAATTATTAAACATGGTATCAGAGCAAGATACGACCTAAACCCTAATTGCATAACGGTTGCTAAATCAAACCCTAAATATCATAATACCACTCAACCTGCTGCAGTAGAAGGGTCATCAGCATCCCAAAGTTGCAGAGCAGCTTCAGCAGTTGCCAGAAAATACTGCAGTCGCCGGAAAAATCCTGGATGCTGCTGTCCTCTTCAACACCTCAAGAAATACCTCATATTTTGCAAAACTAATCACATAGCAAGCGACAGAACCTGATGATCTGCCAGCCCTCAAAATTTCATAGCGAGAGGATCCTCCATGCGCTGGCATGTGAGACATTTTTTAGCAGTCATTTTGCTCCGATTTCCTCCCCATTGTCTTGAATCCTTCCTCACCATAATACCAAGTTGTTTGTCATCTTTTTTTGTGCAAAGGTATCACCTTTTTTTTAGTTCTTCATGTGCGGAGTTCTGGGGATGATTGTTTGCTAATGCCTGAAGCTGTTGGTCAGCAATTATAGGTTTCATTGAGGTCTGAAACAGTGATATTGCTGTGTTCTTGATTCATTTTTTAACTTTCTTGTTCCTTGTGTGCTTGTGGTTAGCTCCAGTTGTCGAATGTTGTGTGTTGGGATGGCGTCCATGAATTCTAGGAAGATGTTGTTCGCTGTGTACTTCAGATGTTCTACTGTATAGAGGCTGTTTGGTACTGTTACAGCTGCATGTTGGTTTCTTGGTGATGTGTTTAAGTCTCTTGGAGCAGGGGCAGCATTTATACATTGATTTTGTAGGGTTGTGGCAGTGTTCCAGTTGTTTTAAATTTCTTGGAGCAGTGGCAGCATTTATACATTGATTTTATAGGGTTGTGGCAGTGCTATGCCCAGTTGTTGGTGACTCGTTTGTGGTTGAAACCAGGGTTGACTCGTTTATGTTTGGTTCGTTGGTCTGAAAATTCAGTTGTGGTTGTTTTGATTGGTCCATAAGTCCACTTTTTGGAATCCCAAGAGCATTTTGTTCGTTCTATATTTCTGATTTGCTGCTGTATCGAGGCTGTGTGTGTGTTGGGATGGCGTCCTCAATTCCCAAAAGTGTGTTTCCATCGGCAAGCATTTGTTGAGGTGAACAGCATACTGTAATTGTCTTGGGAGAAGATTCAAGGTTCCTACAACATCAAACATCCCAACAAGCATCTCATCACATTGCTTTGCTCAGAAGAGTAATCCTATGGTTTATATGTCATTTGGTATCTCTCCCACTGGTCCTTGGGTTATCAACTCTGCTGCTACTAACCATGTGACAGGTGTAACCAACTTCTTTGCTGCCCTCCAATATTCTAAAAATCTACCTCAAGTTACCCTTGCTAATGGGTCCACGACTGCAGTTAAAGGGATAGGAACAGTAAATCCTACTCCCTCCATCTCTCATTCTACTGTTATATACATTCCTAAGTCCCCATTCAATCTTATCTCAGTTATAAGCTTACAAAGGCACTAAATTGCTCTTAACTTTTTTCCCCATTTTGTGATTATTTAGGATTTGAAGACTAGGAAGACAATTGATATTAGACGTTAGGCTCGTGGACTCTACTACTTTGAGTCGCTCTCTTCTCCCATTGCCTGCACAGCTGTTGCTACATCGCTTCAAATCCATTGTCGCCTTGACCATTTGTCCTTGGACAAATTAAAATAGGTAGTTCCTACCTTGAGTTTTGTGTCTAGCCTTGAGTGTGAGTCGTATTAGTTGGCAAAACATCATCGTGTTCCCTTTGCTTCCTAAGTCAACAAATAGGAAGATAGTCCTTTCATGCTTGTCCATTCTAATGTTGGGGTCCGAGTCGTGTCAGATCAAAATTGGGGTTTTGGTACTTTGTTACATTTGTTGATGACTACTCTAAGATGACTTGGTTGCATTTAATGAAAGATTGTTCTGAGTTGTTTAATGTCTTTTGTGCCTTCTGTTCTCAAATAAGGACTCAGTTTGATATGCCAGTCAAGATACTTCATAGTGATAATGCGAAGGACTACTTCAACACCCAATTCAGTACCTATATGACTAATTCTGGTATGATCCATCAGCCTTCATGTGCCCATACTCCACAACAAAATGGAGTTGCAGAATGGAAAAACAAACATATTCTCGAAGTCAATCGTACCTTATTATTTCAAATGAATGCCCCCAAAGTTTTTTGGAGTGATGCCGTGCTCATTGCTTGCTCTTTTATTAAAAAAATGCCATCCTTAGTCCTTGGTGGTAAAATCTCATATTCAGTTGTCTTCCCTAAGGCTCCTTTGTTCTCTCTTCCTCCTCGTATATTTGGTTGTGTGTCTTTTGTCCTTTAGTTAACTCCAAAAATAGATAAGTTGGATCATTGCTCTATCAAATGCATTTCTAGGGTATTCCTATATTCAAAAGGGATATTGATGTTATAGCCGTACTTTATATCGATTCTTTGTCTCTGCTGATGTCACTTTTTTTGAGTCTACACCCTTCCTTTGCCTTGTCTTCTAGATCCTAACATAATAACTGTGCTTAATCCTCCAACAACTTCATCCAGTTTGAGTCCTTCTCGTTGCTTGGATCATCCCAATTTGCAGGTATACATATGGCGACTCAAGGGAGGAGAGCCTCCTCTAGCTTCCACCTCTATGCCTTTAGTTCCCTCTCCTAATGATCCTATTTACCAAGATGTTGATCCGCCCATTGCTGTTCAAAAGGTAAACATAGTTGAACCCAACATCCAACATCTAATTTTGTTTGTTATGATTTCTTGTCACCCTCATATTACTGTTTTGTTAGTAATTTTGTCTTTTGTTGTTCTATCAAAATCTGTTTCTGAAGCCTATCCCATTTTGAGCGGAGGAATGCAATGATAGAAGAGATGCATGTTTTAAGAATAATGATACTTGGGATTTAGTACGTATTCCTTTTGATAAGTTTGTGGTTGGTTGTTGTTGGGTGTATTCTGTGAAGGTTAATCTAGATGGTTCCTTGGCTCGATTGAAGGCTCGCCTTGCTGCTAAGGGATATACTCAGGTGTATGGCTTGGCCTATTCAAACACATTCTTCCCTGTAGCCAAATTTGCCTCAATATGCTTGTTCATCTCCTTAGTGACCACCAATCATTGGTCTCTACACCAGTTACACGTGAAGAATGTTTTCCTACATGGTGATCTTTAGGAGGAGGTCTATATGGAGCAACCACCTGGGTTTGTTGCTCGGGAAGGGGGGGGGGGTGGTCAGGCTTATTGTGTTGGCTCAAGAAGTCACCATATAGTTTAAAACAATCTCCAAGGGCATGGTTTGGTATCTTAAGTACTATAGTACTTGAGTTTGGCCTTCAATGGTGCGTAGTAGATCATTTTGGATTTTATCGCCATACTCCATCCAGAAGGTTTCTGCCTATAGTGTATGTGGATGATATAGTGATTACTGGTAATTATGATCAAAGTATTCAAAGTTTAAAGCATTTCCTGTAGACTAAGTTTCGGACAAAGGATTTGGGACCATTGAAGTACTTCTTGGGTATAAAAGTATCAAGATCTTGTACAGGAACTATCTTGTCTTAGAGAAAGTATATTCTTGATATTTTATATGAGATGGGGCTGTTGGGATCCAAACCCATTGATACACCTACGGATCCTAAGAGTAAGCTACTGCTAGATATGGGTGATTTGTTGCCTAACCTAGGACGGTATTGAAGACTTGTTGGAAAGTTGAATTATCTTACAGTCACTCGACTAGATATATCCTTGTGAGTCAGTTTCTCGATCCCCTGAGAACTAGATGCAGTAATTCACATTTATCTCATAGGTGCACCAGGGATAGATCTATTATATTAGGATTGGGGCCACTCTTATATTCAAGGATATATATAGATGCACATTGGCTGGGTTGTCTTTCGACTAAAGATCCATAACTGACTACTGTATCTTTGTTAGTGGTAATTTGGTGTCTTGGAAGAGTAAAAAAAAATAAAAAAATAATGGTGGTTAGGTCAAGTGTTGAGTCAAAGTATAGGGCTATGGAGCACACTGCATGTGAGCTTGTTTGGTTGAAGAACATGTTGAAAGAACTAGGTGTTCCACATTCTCAGCCTATGGAGTTGATGTGTGATAATCGAGCTACTATCCATATTTACTCCAACCTGGTCTTCCATGAGTGGACAAAGCACATTGAAGTTGATTGCCACTTTATTTGGGAAAAATTTGTATAGAAACTCATTGCGACTACTTATGTGAAGTCTGAGTTTCAGCTTGTTGATTTATTCACTAAAGCCTTGGGAGGTGCTTGTGTGAAATTCATTTGTAACAAGCTAGGAGCATATGACATATATGCTCCCAGTTGGAGGGGGAGTGTCAGTGGTTATTTAGTCATTTAGCATTATTATTATTATTATTACCTGTGAAGAGTTATGTTAATAAGAATGAGTTAGTAAGGGTACTATGGTCACTGGTATTGTACTTCACATATATTATAAATAGAGGGAGAGACCAATCATTGAGGTCAGGTTTGTTAGGACTGGAGGAGCCCATGGGTGGGCTTGATACATATGGGTGGATACCAATTTGACCCAAAAGCTTAAGCCTATTGGGTCTTGGGTCCAACCATGTATATAAACACCCATCATCCACTCTAATTTTCCAATGTGGGACAAGTTCACAAGTGGAATTCTCAACAATCTCCCCCTCACTCGTGAGTTCCAACTGCTCCCCCTTGAACGGAAATCGTCTCCCTTCTGGGAGTAAGTTCAATTCTCCAACAGTTGCTTAAGTGGACCTTACCACTAGTGTCTTACATGCGTCGGATTGCATTCCACGAGCCTTTAAACCAATCCTACCTCTCACGTCTTGACCCTATTCGGATCTATTCGCAGCCTAGATGATTCTTATTGGTCTCAGCCACACACTTGGTCCTCCAACTGTTAGCACGTCAGGAGAATTAACTTCACGTCTTGACTTTTTAAGATGTTGCTCACCCAGAGTTACGAACCGTCGTATCTGATACCACTTGTTAGGACTGGAGGAGCCCATGGGTGGGCTTGATACACATGGGTGGATACCAATTTGACCCAAAAGCTTAAGCCTATTGGGTCTTAGGTCCAACCATGTATATAAACACCCATCATCCACTCTAATTTTCCAATATGGGACAAGCTCACAAGTGGAATTCTCAACAAGGTCTTCCATTTTACCTAATTATTCAACAGTCTTAACACATGTTCTTGAATCTAAAAGGAGTCGGGCCTCATCTCATAGGATTAGACTGAAGCACTTAGGGGGAATGGTTTGAAACCAAACTAGGAAGCACCTCCTAAGTTGGACTAGGAAAAAGATCCTCGCAGCAAACCAAGTGAACTGCAAATTACAGAGAGGGATATCACATGACTTTCACTCTCTAAAATAAGTATCAAACCCCTTGTGCTGATGGTAGTCATAGAATCCCTCAATTTCTCATTAGTGGACAGAATAACATTAAAATCTCCCCCTAAACACCAATTAGGAGAACATAAACCATACACCACAACTAACTCCTCCCAGAAAAATCCCTTGAGCCTTGGACATTTTGGCCCATACACTGTAGTGAGCCCCCACTTGCTCAACGTTTATCATCTAACAGGACTGACACAGAATAAGATCCTAACGAGTTATCCGCTTCACAAGCAAACCCAGTATCCCATATAACAAGAATGCCCCGCAAAGGGGCAACAAGAAGCTAACTAAACCCAGCCAAATGCTCCTAATTAATCCATTAATCTCTCCCAGTCTATAATTGATCACTATTATTAAATCATATTATTATATTAACATGCAGTATTATCACTTTGTGATATTATTATATTACAATAATTATTTATTTATTATTGTTATATTACCACTTCACTTGTAAGCTTAAGCTATTAGGTTGTGGACCAACATTTTTCGTCAAGCTTTAACACTTCCTCACACGTGCAGCTTGATTGCATATGGAGAGATAAACTAACAATAAATAACCGCCACACAATAGATACAGCAACAAGACTAGAACCTAGGACCTCCTGCTAGCCATAGCTCTAATATGATGTCAAATTATCACTTTACCTAAAAGCTTAAGCTGTTGGGTTGTAGACCAACAATGAATACAAAGCTTTAACAAATATGATTATAATTAGTAATTAATTATTATTTAATACATTTAGTAGCTATTTAGAGTACAAAAAAGATAGTTATATTAATCCTTTAAATTATTTTTCTCGAGGATATGATGGTAAAGTTAAATTTAATTTGATAACTTCCTCTACTTTCAGTGCTCATGTCATACATTGAAATGGAATTGGTATTTCTATTTTGGGCTAGATTACCAGCTCCAACCTTACATTAGGATCCCTATTCTCTCTCTATCAATTCCATTCCTACCACAATTCGATTCTGTGAACTAAACCAGAATTAAATTTGCTTATTATCCAAGTTTATTTGCATTAGTATTGCAATGATGAGGAATATATGCAAGTGATGTGGCAAATCTTCAAGACAGCAGGACAGAGTGACATCTTAGCCTGATTGTTGATTGATGTTTCTTAACTTTGTTCCTCTATTTTTTCTCTTCATTTTCCTTTCCTTTTGTTTTCTTCTTGGAGGATATGTTGCCCCCTCCTCTTTGTATTTTTTTTGCCACCACCCGTACCCCCGCCCGCCCGACCGAAAAATCATGAAGCATAGATGAACATTTTAAAGCCTATTACTACCATGGCAGGATGTGCAAGGCTTTTTCTTTGCCTCCGAGATTTTTGGTAATGATTCCTTGCCTCTAGCTTTCTAAGCCTTCAAGTTATCCAATCATGTAAATTATGCATTTTTTATCTTGCAAATTTATTCCTCAGCTAATTTTTGAACCCTTTTTTCAAGTATATACTCACCATAATCTAAGTAGAGGTAGTGCCTTAACTACTTCGGAGATTTGGGGTTTAACTTTTGTGGACCCCACATCACTGTAAATCTACATCTATAGAATTAAGCAGCCATAAACATGATGAGAAATCTGCCAATAATGATTGAACGGAGTACTTTTTAGGTAGTAGAACCTAGTGATTCATTGCCCCTTGTATTTCTTTATTCATCTTCACATGATGTAGCACATCTGTGCTATATCTATTATGTAATATATGATGGGGGGCTCTAAGCCAGAATGCCCTGTCACCTACAACTTGACTTACATTAAAAGATGATCAAAATAAGAAATCTTCAGAAGTCCTAAAATTTGTTCACAATAACCCACTTAATTTATGCTTATGAGAATTTAGATTTTGCGTTTATAGAAATGTAAGTAAAAAATGCACCGTGCTTAGAAAATAGAATGAAATAATAGGAAGGGGTAAAGTCTACAGAAAATGATGTTTGTGTTGCATGGTCAAATGACAATACATATGTTCTCCATGTTTCATTATGTACCAATTTGTTCGCTAGAACCCACTTAATTTATGCTTGTGAGAAGAATTCGTATTTTGCATTTATAGAAATTCAAGTTAAAAAATGCAACATGCTTGTTAAGGTCTGATTCTTTTTTAAATAGAAAACAGAATGATATAATAGGAAGGGGAAATGTCTATACAGAAAATGATGCTTGTGTTGCATGGTCAAATGACAATACATATATTCTCCATGTTTCATTGTGTACCAAATATATCAAATTGATATAGACAGAATGATGCTTTAACTTGCATGTTCTTCACAAATTTATTTGGTTGTCACTGATCGTGATTATTGCAGCTTTTCTTGGGCACAGAAGCGTCAGCATGCTGCCTTCTTCCCAGGTATGATGGCCTATTATAATTGCATAGCAGCCTTTTGCATGTCACACTATTGATTGACTTACCAAAATGAATTCTTAAAATTCAAATTAAACAAAAAAAACATATCTTTCAAATTCAATGTCACATAAATTCATTTTTCTTTATTGCTGAGGACTGATAAGAAAAGAGGCAAATGTCTACTTGTTGCATCCAAGAGTATTAGCAAAATACGTGATAATTTTTACATTTTTCTCTTCCACAAGCAAGACGGCTACCTATTCATGATTTTAATTTACTGAGGAGCTGTTGAAATTTTCGTCATACTTTCTAATTCCCACATTCAAAATAGAAAAGAATGACAAATAGCAATTTACTAAATTTCCTCGAAAATTTACAAATTATTCAAAATTTAGTTCCTTATCATTCTTTAATCAAACAAAGAAATGTACGACACACCATTTGACTTGGATAAGATGGACAAACGACCCAAAAAACGGCCTGCGAAAGTTCCTCCAATGAATTAGGTCCATGGTAGTGAAACACAAGATAGGGTTTAGAAACATTTAGGTCCCGAGTGGATGAGATTTCACTTAAATGGTGGTCAGTTTTTTAGAGTCATTTTAAACCGCTCAAACAAATTACTAGTATTGGTAGCTGATTTATTTTTTTTATTCTTTGTTTTTAAACTATTTTTTCATCTTTTCTAATGTATTCAGCACATGACATCTCCTTTAAAGTTGCACTGATTAGAGTGAGCTTGTTAAATGCAGGTGATCAGATGGTTTTCTTTATCCTTAATGTTATTGAGGCACTTGCAGTGTTGATGACGTTTAAACCATTTCTTGTTGAACGCAATGGATTTCAATGACTCTAATTGAATTTTAGGACCAAGATGGCCAAAATATTCCTAAAAGTTCTTGCATTGAGTACATATTTCATGCTCCTCACCGTTTAATGACCATGTGCCCTCTAATCTTCAAAGGTCATGCTGCAAGTTGGGCACACGATTAGCTAGGTGGAAGTTATAAAATTTTTTCATTTCTTATCCCGTGTAAAAGAAAGCTGTTGTGTGTTGTTTACATGAAGTAGTTGCTTTCAGGAGTTGAATTCATTTTTGAGAAATCCATTTCACATTTTGGCCAGTTGGTTATCCTATCTGATATATATATATATATATATATATATATATATATATATATATATATATATATATATATATATATATTTCTCTTGTCAATTCATTTTTGTGTCCAACATGGTATTCTTGACGCATTTTGGACTATATAGGATAATTTTTAATTATATACTTTGGGTTGATTCATTTAACAGCATTAGAAAAAAAAAAAAAAACATTATGATAGTTTTGCATCTTCTCCAATTATTGAAGCCAGTGATGTATGTTGCATGTTCCTTAAAGAAGAGTCCACTTGTCTCGTTTTTAAAAATCCTTTTGTTCGATTACTAATAGGATGCATGTGTGTTTCACTGAGAGGGAGGGTTTGTTATCGAGCATATATCCAGCTTTTTGAGTTCCAATCCTTGTAGTTAGAACTTGGAAACATTACAAAAAGAAAAAAATTATAAAGAAATTTATGTTTTCACATTTAGTTATCAGACGAAAGATAATAAAATATGGTAAGTCAAAAAAAAATTATTCTTCTAGAAAATTTTTTATCATACCTTTGAAAGATGAGGATATTTTTGTCAAAAATTAATTTGACAAAAAACATTCATCTCTCTTGAATTTTGGCAAAAAGGTAGAGACCTTTTTCGAGATTTTAAAAATGTGAAATTTTTCTATATATATATATATTAAAAAGATATAAGTGGATATTTGTGTACTTTTAACAAAGGAGGGATCTTTGGAAAATTTAAAATCTAAATTTTTGAAACGCGTCATTATCTTTTTAAAAAATTTTAAGAGAGGTTAGCGTTTTTTTATCTAAAATAATTTTAAGGGATCCACTGTGATCTGCCCCTTCTCCTGGACCCTGCCTACGCAGATGCTTTATGTATATACATATATTTATTTATTTATTTTTCCTCTATTTCTTTAGCATGGACTATACGTTATTGCCTTTGTTTATTTTTTTTTTTTGATAAACCAGAGACTCCAACCTTAAGTCGATCCTTCGTACCTTCTTAAGCGGCACCAACTCTGGAAGTTAAAGGATACCCCCAATCCTTTCCGCTAGGTAAAGTCAGGATTTAATCTTGCATAACTTAGCAGCAGCCATAGAACACAGACTGGTCCACCATGTGTAACACCTTGGTCCCAACTTACGGCCTGGGTGTTACTGTAGTAACGTCTGTGTACCTGATATACTTCTCAACAAATATATACGCAACGGAAAACATAAACATCCATCAAACTATTACCAGAGTTCTAACTGCCTGATAGATACATATAACTATTTTAACATCCATATACAATACTGTATGATACTCGACGCATCCTCCAGTCTTACAACATTTTACAAGTTTTGAAAACATATAACATAACCTACAATATCGAGCTTATGGAGACGCTCGCTCAAAAACAAATCGCTACCCTGTCCCAGTCCTTGCTAATCTCAACCTCAATAAGGACCTAAAAAGGCAGTTTGTATGATAGAGTGAGACACCTCTTGTAAGGGACGATTAAGTTAATAATAGTGTGTGACCAGCATGCTTTAAGTGTTTAAAATAAACATAAACATATATAATCATCGTTTCCGTAATATTAAAATATGTAGCCCATTTTCATTATATGAACAATCCCATAGTATATAACAACAATTACATAAATGTATAGATATGCAAGATATGACACGCCCTCAAACTCTATACCATGTATAAATCCCCATAATCGGGGTTGACCGTTCTTACTGTCTCAATACAGCCTGGGTTCATAAAGATCAAAAGTATAGTGCCCTCACTAGCAACGGATCCGTGCCTACACTATTAGTCTCCAGGGTTCCTAAAGCATATCGTGCAATTTAAGTAATTTAAACACTCCTTTGAAATCATTTCACAAAACACATCATTACGTGAAATCGAGCCCGTAACCGTCAAATAAACTTCCTGCATTTTCACAACAGTTCCATTATTTCACAACATCAACACTTGCCACACGGTTTTCCACATTTGAAAACAACCCAAAAGTAAATATAAATAGTTAATATCATAGTACGAGTTTTAAACAATGAAAACAACATTTCCAACTGGTGAAAAGGTCCAAAATGACAAGTACAATATTCGAAAATTTAACATTTGAATTTGACCGGTTGATTTTGAAAATAAAGTCGGTTTACCGAACCAGGGCTCGAAAACCCTAAAATCACCGTAACTCAATATCTAAAAGTTATTTCAACATTTCAATCGACTCATATTATATAAATCACTGTATTAACATAAACCCCTTACTTGCGTGTGAATTAGAGTTTGAAACGACCCGGAACTCAAACCCTAACTTTCCGAACCTCGAACCTAAATGGTTAAAAAAAACGGCATGAAAACCCTGAAACCCAATACTCGAAGAACAACACTTCATTATAATCTCATATACTACAGATCTACCAGACCAAAAGTAAAAATCGATCCTTACCTCGATTTTTGGGAAAAACTCGGAAATCTCCTAAATAAAATTCTGATCCATAGAACCTGTAGAGATTCCTTCCCTGATTCACATAGGGACGTCGGATTGTCGATTTCAGCAACACATGGCCTAGAAATCTTAGAGAAAGAGAGAGAGTGGAGTTCGTGTCTAGAGAGAGACAGAGAAGGAGAATGAGAGTTTATAAAGAAAAAACTAACTTAGTCTTTAAGTAATCAAAATAAATATCTCCTCTAAGATATTTATACATAAATATCTCAAAATATCTCCTTTCAAAATATTTTCTCCAAAATATCTCCTCCAAAATATCTCTTTATTTATTTATTTATTATATATATATATATATATATATATATATATATATATATTGGATCAGATTACTACAATCTCCCTTCCTTATAAAATTTCATCCTCGAAATTTGCTAACTGTTCCTATCACATCATCTGAACTCTAACTACTCTATCTCTAGGAAGAGCCAGTAGCCACCCACATAGCAGCCCCGTCTCAAATTTATTACCTACCCTCGTTTATGGTGGAGGAATATCGTAGTTACATACAATAGTCTCGAA
This sequence comes from Malania oleifera, assembly GCF_029873635.1. Lineage (NCBI taxonomy): Eukaryota > Viridiplantae > Streptophyta > Magnoliopsida > Santalales > Ximeniaceae > Malania > Malania oleifera. Next base: position 27,631,620 of record NC_080426.1, on the reverse strand, counting down.
AGCTCACATTACATATACAAACTCTATTAGAGACAATCCACATACCCTTACCATAAGCAAAAGGGGATACACTCACATATCTACATTACCTGTTTAACTCTGAACATCTTTGACTAGTTGAGGATACTTCTGACGTATCTCGGCCTCTAATTCCCAAGAAGCCTCCTCAACCGCGTGGTTATGCCATAACACCTTTACCAATGGTATCTCCTTGGTACGCAGCTTCCGTACCTTCTGATCCAAAATCTGAACTGGTACCTCACCATAAGTTAGCGCTTCACCGATCTCTAAGGACTCACAACTGATCACGTGCAACAGATCTGGAATGTACTTCCTCTGCACCGACATGTGAAACACATCATGCACCCTAGATAAAGTCGGGGGTAAGACTACCCGATAAGCAATTGGGCCTATCCTCTCCAGGATCTCGAATGACCCAATGTACTGAGGACTCAACTTGCCCTTCCTCTTAAACCTCATCACTCCTTTCATAGGAGCAACCCTCAGAAATACCATATCTCCGATATCAAATTTCAATTCCCGTTGGCGAGTATCGGCATAACTCTTCTACCGAATCTGAGCCGATCTAATCCTTTCTCTGATAAGCTCGACCTTTGTAGAGGTCTGCTGAACCAACTTCAGTCCCAAAATCTGCCGCTCACCTACCTCATCGCAGTACAACAGAGTTCAACACCGACAAACATATAAGGCCTCATATGGTACCATCTCAATACTGGTCTGGTAGCTATTGTTATAAGCAAATTCTACGAGCAGTAGATACCAAATCCAACTGTTACCGAAATCCAACATGTATGCCCACAACATATTCTCCAAAATCAGAATCGTCCTTTCAAACTGCACATCTGTTTGCAGGTGAAAAGCTGTGCTGAATGTGAGCTGTGACCCTAAGGCATCCTACAACCCTTTCCAGAACCAAGACGTGAAACATGGGTCTCGATTTGAAACGATAGACACTAGGACGCCATGGAGCCGTACTACCTCTTGTACGTATAACTTTGCCAGCCTATTCATAGAATAGCTAACTCTAATTAGAATGAAGTATGCCGTCTTCGTCAGCCAATCCACCATCACTCAGATAGCATTCTGGTTGTGCACCGCTGAAGGCAACCCTGAAACAAAATCCATCGAGACGTGTTCCCACTTCCACTTGGGAATGTTAAGCGGCTATAGTGGTCTTGTTAGTCTCTGATGCTCAGCTTTCATCTGCTAACAAGTGAGACTTTGCCCAATAAACTCGGCCACTTCCCTCATCATATTACTCCACTAGAATAATTCTCGCAGACTTCTATACATTTTCGTGCTCTCTGGATGAACAGTATAGAGAGAGCGACGAGCCTCCTCCAGAATCATCCTCTTTATCTCTACGTCATCTGGTACACATAGCCTGGTGTGGAATCTGAGACCTCTATCCTCAGAGACATTAAAGTCTGAATGTTGTTCGCTCTGCAGTTTCTCCACAATATTTACCAACTTTGCATTGTTCAACTAAGCAACTTTGATTTGTTCTCGTAAGGTCGGTTGAACCACCAACCAGACAACAAAGGCCTGGGGATCCCCGTCCACCAACTCAACCCTCAATCTCTCTAGATCCATCCTGATCTGATGCTGCCCCACAACTGCTGAAATTGATGCCTCCACTGACTTCCGACTTAGCGCATCAATTAGCACATTAGATTTTCTGGGGTTATAGCTAATGGTACAGTCGTTATATTTGATCAATTCGAGCCACTTGTGCTGCCTCATATTCAACTCCTTATGGGTGAATAAGTATTTGAGACTCTTATAATTGGTAAAGATCTCGCACTTCTCACCATACAGATAGTGGCGCTAGATCTTTAGAGCAAACACAACTGCTTCCAGCTCCAAATTATGCGTAGGGTAATTCTTCTCGTACTCCTTGATCTGACGAGAAGCATAGGCAACTAATTTACCTTGTTGCATCAAAACACAACCTAGTCCCTTAAGGGACGCGTCACTGTAGATCATGAAGCCACCATCCCTTGATGGAATGGTCAACACTGGAGCCGTGACCAAGCGCCGCTTCAACTCTTGGAAACTCCGCTCGCAGTCTCTAGTCCACGAAAACGTGCTACCCTTCCTGGTAAGCTGCGTCAAAGGGCCCGACAACTTAGAAAAGCCCTCGAGGAATCGGAGATAATACCCAGCCGGATCTCAGAAACTACGAACCTCGTGAATGTTCCTTGGTCTCTCTCAGTCAACTACCGCCTCAACTTTACCTAGGTCAACTGAAATTCCCTCCTTGGGCATCACGTGCCCTAGAAATGCAATCTGCTCAAGCCAGAATTCGCATTTCTTGAATTTAGCAAATAATTCCTTCTCTTTAAGTACTTGAAGGACTACTCTAAAATGAGCATCATGCTCAAGTGGAATTTTTGAATACACCAAGATATCGTCGATGAACACCACCACGAATTTATCCAGGTACTCGTGGAACACTCCGTTCATCATATTCATGAATGCTGGAAGTGCATTCATCAAACCAAACGGCATAACCAAAAACTCGTAATGGCCATACCGGGTTCGGAAAGTAGTCTTCGATACATCCTCTACTTTCACCTTCAACTGGTGATACCCGGACCATAGATAGATCTTCGAAAAGACCCGAGTACCCTGCAACTGGTTAAACAAGTTGTCAATCCGAGGCAACGGATATCTGTTCTTCACAATCACCTTATTGATCTCCTGGTAATCGATGAACATCCTCATCGACCTGTCCTTCTTTTTCACAAACAATACAAGTGCACCCCAAGGTGACAAGCTTGGCCTGATGAACCCCTTGTCCAAAAGTTCTTGCAACTGCTCCTTTAACTTTTTCAACTCAGCTGGAGCCATCCTGTAAGGCGCCTTGGAGATTGGTGCCATCCTCAGTGCTAACTCAATAGAAAACTCCACTTCCTTGTCTGGAGGCAACCCTGATAAGTCTTCAGGAAAGACATCGTAGAACTCCCTTATCCCTAGGATATCCTCCACCTTCAATCCCTCTTTAGGTGACTCTTTCACACTCGCCAGGTATCCCTGCTAACCCTCTAGAAGCAGCTGTCTCGCCGACATCGCCGATAGGATTCATGGTGCAGAATGCACACACGACCCAAAAAATAGAAATTCCTGCTCTCTGGCAGGCCTGAACACTACTTCCTTCCTACGGCAATCAATGCTCGCAAAACTAGATGCCAGCCAATCCATCCCTAGGATTACATCAAACCTATGCATATCAAATACGATTAGACTGGTAGGAAGCCTCCTCCCCTGAATCTCTATCGGGTAATCCCTGACCACTCTACTGCATACCACCACTAACCCTGATGGTGTATCCACACCTAACTTGACCTCTAACGGTTGAGCCTCTACTCCACACCATTTAACAAATTCTCGAGATATAAAGGAGTGAGTTGCACCGAATAAAAAAGAACTACAACATTATATAATAAGTTGTAAATGGTACCTATCACCACATTGCTGGCGTCATCGAGTACACCCTAGCCTGAGCGGTGTTTCCCTGGTGACCACCTCGAGGTGTCTAGTTACCACCCCGGTTTTGAGCCTGTGCTGAAGGGAGAGTTATTGTTGCCCAACAATCTTGTATCAGTTGTCCTGACTTCCCACACCTGTAGCAGCCCGTAAATTGAGACTTGCACTCTCCCTAATGTTGCTTCTGGCACTTGGGACACATTGGCTTCTCCAAATTCCCCTAGGAAGCCTGAGATCCCGACTACTGTTGTTGTTGGCTCGAAGGGCCACCGGATGCTAGCTTCAGCCCCCATGGCTCTATCCACAAGCTCGTAAAAGCTCTAGACCATCAACGCTGCCACCTGCGCGTGTATAGCCTGCTTCAAGCCCCTCTTAAACATACGAGCCTTCTTCGGCTCATCTGAAACCATGTGAGGCACAAATCGAGCTAAATCCACGAACCTAGCTGCGTACTGCTGCACCGGCATCGATCCCTGAGTCAAGTGGAGGAACTCCTCAGACTTCGCCTCACGGGTGGCAATGGGGAAGTATTGTGCGAAGGACACCTCCCTGAAGCGACTCCAGGTAGTCAACACGTACCCTGGGCACTACTCCTCGACCAGCTTAGCTAATCGCCACCATCTCTTAGCCTCCCCCACTAGCTTGAGGGAGGCGTATTTAACCTTCTGTTCCTTTGTGCACTCAGACACCTCCAGAAAATCCTCCATCTCTTGTAAACAGTCGTCCACCACAATCGGGTTTGGCCCTCCTGAAAATGTCAGCGGATTCATTCTAGAGAACTGCTAGTACATGCAGCCTCTATCTGCAACCATCTGATCTTGCTCCCTGGAGCCCCTCCTGGGTTCCTTCCTAGCCTACCTCGCTATATCACGCAGGAACACAGGAGCCTCAGTCTCATCCTTACTAGAGGCATCTAGGTGATTATCGCCTCCTGCCATAATCCCCTTCCCTTTGGGTTCCATCCTGTACACAGGTAAAAGCTGACTTAATTATTCTACATTTAACACAATAAATGCAATTATGGAACAAGAAGATTAAACAACACGTATTCGAAACATCGACAACCCATATACACTGAACCGTCTAACCTCTTATCTCGACATCCGAGTCAAGTCTCTCAACTTAGAAACGAAACCATCGATGGATTTACCATGGTTTTCCTAAAATCGTTATTCCCGAAAAAGCATAGAAGACCGTCGAAGGAACTCCCGCCTCCAATCCTCCAGACTAAAACCCGACTAACTCTCTAACTCTATCACATTACAGCCAATAGTCTAGTAATTTACTCACTGACCGTCAAAGTCTGTAGAACCTAGAAAACCTAAGCTCTGATACCACCTGTAACACCTCGGTCCCAACTTACGGTCTAAGTGTTACTGTAGTGACGTCAGTGTACCTGATATACTTCTCAACATATATATACGCAGCGGAAAACATAAACATCCATCAAACTATTACCAGAGTTCTAACTGCCTAAAAGATACATCTAGCTATTCCAACATAAATATACAATACTGTATGGTACTCGACGTATCCTCAAGTCTTACAACATTTTACAAGTTCTGAAAACCTATAACATAACCTACAAAATTGAGCTCGTGGAGACGCTCACTCAAAAATAGATTGCTACCCTGCCTCAATCCTTACTAATCTCAACCTCAATAAGGACCTGAAAAGACAGTTTGGATGATAGGGTGAGACACCTATCAGTAAAAGACGATTAAGCTAATAACAGTGTGTGGCCAACATGCTTTAAGTGTTTAACAAAAACACAAACATATATAATCATCGTTTTCGTAATTGTAAAATACATAGCCCATTTTCATCATTTGAACAACTCCATAGTATATAACAACAATTACATAAATGTACAGATATGTTGGATAGGACATACCCTCAAACTCTATACCATGTATAAATCCCCAAAATCGGGGTTGACCGCCCCTACTGTCTCAATGTAGCCTGGGTCCACGATCAAAAGGCAAACTCACACTAAGACCGCCCCTACTATCTCAGCCCGGGTTCATATAGATCAAAAGTATAGTGCCCTCATTGGCAATGGATCTGTGCCTACACTATCAGTCCCTAGGGTTCCTAAAGCATATTGTGTAATTTAAGCAATTTAAACACTCATTTGAAATCATTTCACTAAAAACATCATTACGTGAAATCTGGCCCATAGCCGTCAAATAAACTTCCTGCATTTTCACAACAGTTCCAGTATTTCACAACATCAACACCTGCCACACAGTTTCCACATTCAAAAACAACCTGAAAGTAAATATAAACAATTCATATCACAGTACGGGTTTTAAACAACGAAAACAACATTTCCAACCAGTGAAAAGGTCCAAAATGACAAGTACAATATTCTAAAAATATAACATTTGAATTTGACCAATTGGTTTTGAAAATAAAGTCAGTTTACCGAACCGGGGCTCGAAAACCCTAAAACCGCTGTAACTCGATATTTAAAAGTTATTTCAACATTTCAATCGACTCATATTGTATAAATCACTGTATCAACATAACCCCCTAACTTGCGTGTGAATCGGAGTTCGAAACGACCTGGAACTCAAGCCCTAACTTTCCGACCCCCGAACCTAAACGGTTCAAAACAACGACATGAAAACCCCACAACCTAATACTCGAAGAACAACACTTCAGTATAATCTCGTATACTGCAAATCTACCGGAACCAAAAGCAAAAATCGATCCTTACCTTGATTTTCGAGAAAAACTAAAAAATCTTCAAAATAAAATTTTGATCCGTAGAATCTGTAGATATTCCTTCCCTAATCCATGTAGCGACGTCGGATCGTCGATTCCGGAAACACACGACCTGAAAATCTGAGAGAGAGAGAGAGAGAGAGAGAGAGAGAGAGTGGAGTTCGTGTCTAGAGAGAGAGAGAGAATGAGAGTTTATAAAGAAAGACCTAACTTAGTCTTTAAGTAATTAAAATAAATATTTCCTCCAATATATTTATATATAAATATCTTAAAATATCTCCTTTTATAATATCTTCTCCAAAATATCTCTTTATTATATATATATATTTGGATCGAGTTACTACACCATGTCTTCAACAATACGTTAATGAAGTGGATCTTGTTCATTTCTGATCAAGTGGCTGTGACAAGTTCACCCTTGGCCTTTGTCGTACTTGTGGAAATGAATAGGCAGTGATAGGTGGGGAATGATTTAAAGTTTTAAATTAAATAGGGCAAACCCAAAGGTATACAAGATAAGTATACAAGATATTTATGTGCTCACGTCAAGGAATGTTGAAGGAAGAAAGACAATTGAGATATAAAAGAATAGCATATTTAAAAAATTCAAAAATCATTAAGAATTTTTTTGATTTATAAAATATATATTTTAAGAAATACAATGTAGTACCTTTATTACTATATATAAAGTAAATTGGTAGTGTACATTTTTTTTATTAATTCTTGATAAATTCAAGAACTAAAAAGTTAAAATTGTTAAAGTGAAATGACAAAATAACTTATTTAAGAATTAAGAAGCTATAAAACAAAGAAATCGACTAAAGTTAGGAACAAATTTTTTATCGAGATAAATTGTCACATGGAATGACATGTTTGGAAACTCTATGAATGTGGTTGGTTTGTAGTTAAGAAAAAGAAAATTTCTTTTGATATACCCTAAATATATATCAAGGTTAAAACAGTCCATCTGCAATAAAGGAGCATTATGGCGCAGCAACAATTAGGGCCATCATTGTTCAAGGACAACTGCTCTAAAGAGGTCAACCCCATGCAAGCCAGAGCGATCAACACCGGCGCCACAGACAGCTGTTATCAGCTCCTTAAAAGGCAGAGCAATTCACGCGTCCGCCATAACTTGCCAATAAATAGCCATACACCCTCGGGTCAACTTCTGCCACTATAAATAGGGACTTGGGCGAGAGGCCAAGGTAACTCACTCTTAACCCAATCTTACTATTGCATTCAACCTCTTCGAAACGTTCCCTTACTAAGACATCAGAGTGATCCCCCAGAATACACCCCGGGTCCTCCGAACCTACTTTGTTTTCATCCTTTTCAGGTGATCGGAAGTCGGAGAACAACGTCGTAGGTCATCACCATTTTTATCTCGCAACACTTTTTGTAGACATGGACTTCAATCAGTACGAGGTTGTAATGGCCAAGGCCAAAAAGCAGAGGGCGAGTAGGAAGAAGAAGAAGGAGTTAGACTTACAAGGTGACTCTTCCCAGATGGAGGACGCCCCAATTGCCAACAATGAGCCTCCACTTATTTAGTTGACTCATCTCGTGGCCACTTCTTCTGGAGAACCCATCTTCTATGATCCTACTTTTCTGATCCTGCCCTTCGTCATGTAGTGCACGTTGAAGACCTTGCAGAGGCGAAGCTGACCCTCCCTGAAAACCTGCTCTCCAGTATTCGGCACACCACTTATCAGGTATCTTGGTTCATGAGGTTTGATTTTAATGCTCATTGCTGTGTGCTAATTTCGATTTCGAAAAATAGTAAAGAAGTACATGGATCCCTACTATAAAATTATAGAGGGGATTTATCTCTTCACATATCTATGTGTTTGTATTTTAAATGTTAAATATATGGTAAATGAGTCTTACATTTATTAATATCATACATATATAAAGAGGGATCTATTTTTAACATATTTAGAATTTAAGAAATAAGGATATGGACATGTGAAGCCATGAAGGCATAGATCTTCTCTATAATTTCTCGTCATCATTGACTCATTAATAATTATTAAAAAAATAAAAACAAACGTAGTTGCTTTTTTTAATTTGCCATCATAAAGCTCTTCTCTTGAGACAACTAGCTAACTAGTTAGTGAAGTTGAATCTCTCTCTCTCTCTCTCTCTCTCTCTCTCTCTCTCTATATATATATATATATATATATATATATATATTTTAGAGATGTAGGTGTGTTTCAAGTTGAATAGTACATTAGTTGTTAAAACAAAGTTTTCTTAGATGTGGGTCCTGACTCCTACTTTTCTATGTAATTTTTTTTTTGTAAAATTTATTTCTTTTTTAGTTATTATGAAAGAACTTTTATACTAATCAAGTTGCTTACTTTCTAAAGATAGATTTGGAATGTAAATTATAAAGTTATTCCTTTAATTTTTTTAGTAATAACTCTTCACTTTTATGGTCTTAAAGTTACAATATTAATTGTGCTTTTGAACTTGATATACCCAAAATTAATGGGCTCATTCATGAGGGGATATAGTTATAAAATCGCCATTAACACCCCTACGTAACCAACATACTAATAGGCACATTCAAGAGGGGAAATGGTTATAAAACCTCTATTAAAACCCCCCGCATAAATGCTCTTAAATTATCCAATAACCCCCATAAACGCAATAATGCGCCCATAAATTCTAAATTGAAGGAGGGTCAACCTTCACAACTATAAAAAGACACTCCGAGAGGAGGTAGACATCTCATTCTAACTCACTTTTCTATTACTGTTGCAACTTGAAGCTTCCCGCAATTCCTAACTTAAGCATCAGAGTGATCCCCCGAAGTACACCTCGGGTTCTCCAAACCATCTACGTTTGGTTCTTTTCAGGTGGTTGCGTTCAAAGGTTGATTCACGAAAGCCATTCGATTTTTGGCAGCAATTGTTGGCGTCATTTGTGGGACCTCTTTGGAGGTTTTTCCATTCTTGACGATGACTGCATCATATAACTCAAAGTTAGAACCTACTGTGGGAAACCAATCACCACAGTCAATTCATTTTGCACCGATAGACAACCCTAGTGTACCACTGAATGAATTTCTAGCCTTTCAGAAAAGAGTGGAAGACATGTTTACTATAATCTTGCATCAGAAAAGGCATCATGGAGAACATGGTCCAGAGGCTAATCGAACGGAAGCAACGTCTGATGTGAAGGTTGCAGCCCCACCAAAAATTACTGCAAAGGCTTCTAATCCAACAAAAAGGTGTGAGCATTTATGAGTCGCGGTCCGATGAGCTAGAGGAAAAGTTTTAAAAAATCGACCAATTGGAAAATATGATGAAGGAAGTGTGTAACTATGCCTTTGTGGGGGAATCATCGATCAAATCTCCAGACCCTCCTTCTATAAAAGAGTTAATGGATATTCCTTTGTTGAGCAAGTTTAAAATGTCAAGTATTGAATGGAACGATGGCTTGCCCGGTCCTATTGATCACTTGGACACCTTTAGAGTGTTGATGCATTTGCAAGGCACACCCGATGCAATCATGTGCCGAACATTTGTAGCCACCCTAAAAGGGAATGTCAGGGCATGGTACTGAACTCTAAAGCCCAACTCCATTGGGTTGTTTTTTGAAATGGAGTAGTAGTTTGTAGGACATTTTGTCATCAACCGAAAAATGGCAAAAACCTTAGCTTATCTGATGAGTCTTGTCTAAGGGGAAAAGGAGACACTAAAAGAGTTCATACTCCACTTTGTCAACGCCACCTTAGAGATTCGAAACTTGGATCATGGGGTGGCGATAAGGGCTTTGACAACAACTCTTCAACTAGGGGATTTCCTAAATTCACTAGGAAAAAAAACCCTTAATTAATATGTGAGAGTTGATAACACAAGCCCAGAAATATATCAATCTAGAAGAAGTTATTACCACAAGAAGGATTCGGACCTATTTGAAAAGGAAGGGACCAAGGGATATGAATGAGGCAACCAAAGTGGGGAAAAGGCAAGAAAGTAGTAGGAAATTTAGCAACCTAAAGGAGGCAGCACCCACACCTAAGTACTAGTATTATACCCCCTTGAATGTCTCTTGAACCAATGTGCTGATGCACATTAGGGAGAAAGGCTACATCTCTTGGCCATAACCCATGTGTACACCATCGTACAAAAGGAGCACCTCAAAATTCTAAAAATTCCATAAGGATCACAAGCATGACACATAAGAGTGTGCCCACTTGAAAATGAAATTGAAGCTCTAATAAGAAAGAGATACTTGTCAAAGTTTATAAAAGAAGTGATCGTCGAACCGAAGCATGAAGTCATAAAAAACCAAAGGCTGAGAAAAAAAAGGAGCAGGTTGTGAGAGAAATTGATGTGATCTTAGGAGGACAAACCACTAAAAGGGATAGCAGAGGAGCCAAAAAGATATATACAAAGCAGGTTTTTATACTCGAGGATCAAAGGCAGAATCAGAAAAAGCATAAGTAGAAGGAGATTATCACCTTCACCAAGGAAGATGAGGAAGGTGTACAACAGCCACACGATGATACTTTGGTGGTATCACTACTCGTTGCTAATTATTGGGTAAGAAGGGTATTGGTAGACAATGGAAGTTCAGCTGACATAGTCATTTGGTCGGTTCCACAAGAAATGAAGATGGGAAGGGAACGTATGAAGCCTTTCTCAACGCCCTTAGTTGGATTTGGAGGAGACGTGGTCCATCCCCTGGGTACAATCACACTTCCATTAACCATAGAGACACCCCCGCAGCAGGTTACCTTCATAAATAACATTTTGGTGGTAGATCGTCCTTTCGTCTTCAATATAATATTGGGATGCCTCACACTCAATACAACTTGGACTGTAACATCTACTTATCATTTAAAGGTTAAGTTTCCCACCTCAAATGGAGTGGGAGAAATAAAAGGATATCAGATGGCGGCTCACAATTGCTATGTAATGGCTTTCAAGGGAAAAATAGAAGGATTGGAGGCTTTGACCATGGAATACCTAGAGGTGAGGGGTGAGTACTCTTAGATCAACACACTAGATAAGGAGCTAGTCAGCATTCCAACAAAGAAATATAACCAGGAAAAGTGCATCCAGATTGGGACCCAATGGTCAGATGCATTGAAAAAAATCTTGTGAGCTTATTGGGTAAGTGCAGATATCTTCGCCTAGTCAGCTAATGAAATGTTTGGAATCAATCCCACGATCATCAAGCATAGGTTACAAGTAAACCCTAGCCACCGATTAGTAAAATAGAAGAAGAGTAGCTTTGATCTTGAACGAATTAAGATAATTGACGAGGAGGCAGCCAAGCTCTTGAAATCTAACTTCATTAGGGAAGTTAATTACCCAGAGTGGATCAACAATGTAGTTCTGGTAAAGAAGTTAAATGGTAAGTGGTGAACATGCATTCATAGACTTGAACAAAGCATATCCCAAGGACAGCTTCCCTTTCAACATTCGGACATGAACTCTTAAGCTTCATGGATGCATATTCAAGCTACAATTAGATCTGCATGCACCCACAAGACAAAGAGAAAAGTGCCTTTCACAGAAAAAAAAAAAAAAAGGGCTTTATTGCTATAGAGTGATGTCGTTCGGGTTGAAAAATGCATGAGCGACTTACTAACGGCTGGTGAATAAGATTTTTAAGGATCACCTAGGAAATACCATGGAGGCCTATGTGGATGACATGGTAGCGAAGATCTTAAAATCAAATCATCATGTGGGGGATTTGTGAACCACATTTGAGTTACTATGTAAGTACGGAATGAGGTTGAATCCAACCAAATATGCATTTAGTGTTTTAGCAGGAGTAAGTGTAAATTTTAACGAGAAGAATTGTATCTTTGAGTAGGTTTGTCTCCTGCTCAAAAGATAAGTGTCTGCCATTCTTCAAGGTGTTACACCTTTAAAACAAACCCTTAACGGCCAGAAACATCAGGAAGGATGTTAAATTAGTCAGTCAAGTTGGGAGAATTTGACATCCATTATAAAACCAAGACTCGAAATCAAGGCCTAAGTTCTAGCCAATTTTATCGTCAAACAAGCCTATGAAAAATCAAAAGATGTGGAAGTATGGGTGCTCTATGCGGACAGGTCCTCTAATGGAACATGAGGGGTTGCAAACTTGATCCTTATAGCCTCAAATGGATCAGAGGTTTAGTACACATTGCAGTTGGAATTTGCAACGATGAATAATGATGCAGAGTATGAAACCCTAATGGTAAGGTTGTGACTCTCTATGTCCCTTGAAGTGAGAAAGCTCCAAGTTTTGAATGACTCTCAGCTGGTAGTAGAATAAGTGAGAGGTGATTTTGAAGCCAAAGAACCAAAGATGATAATATATTTGGTAAAAGTATTAAAATATATCAAGACATTTTCAGAATTCAAAATTAAGCACATTCCCCAAATAGAGAATGCAAAAGTTGATGCACTGTCAAAGTTAGCCTTAGCCTCAAAGCCAGACTAGGAGAGTGCAGTATACCTAGAGCGAATAGGAAAACCAACTTATGAAGAGATCACCATAACAACAATAGAAGAAGAGGAAGTGTAGAGACCTAAACCCGTAAATAAGGAAAATAAATACAAAAAGGGTAAAAAGGGAATTGCAGCTGGGTTCGTCAATGAAGGTAGTATGTTCGTCGACGAAGTCCCTTTAGTTCTTTGCCGCCAAAATTAAGAACGTTGTCAATGAATAAATACCAAATGAGCTAAAGGAAATATCTGGATGAGGTTCGTCGATGAAGGCACGAACTGAGTGGCTGGTTCGTCGACGAAGGCGCCACCTTGTCGACGAATTTGACTCGGTCAAAGACTATAAATATCATTTCTGGTTGCTTAAGGGTTAAGAAAACCCAAAATATCTATCTCTCTCTCTAGAACCAACGATTTCTCTCTCTCTCTCTCTCTCTCTCTCTCTCTCTCTCTCTCTCGCTCTCTCTCTCTTTACAATCCATCACCGTTCATCATCTGTTTCTACGATCGAAAGTTTCTGCGTGGATCAAGGGAGGAAACTCTACAATTATAAAGAATTAGATCGTTGTTTTAAAATTTTTTGGGATTGTCCCTAAAATCAAGGTAAGGATCCAAATTCATTTTCGTTTCGGTAGATCTGTAGTAGATTGAATAATATTGAAGTATTGTTCTTCGGTTTATAGGTTTCGGGGATCCCGGGTCGTTGTTTTGGACCGATCTGTTTGTGTTTTGAAATTTCGAATTAGGTAAGGGGATTTGTTTACATCAATCTTTTTATAATACTAAACCTCTAAAAAGTTAGCTTATGTTTATGCGTATGATATGACTACTTATTTGCGAAATTTCACCGGGTAAAAATGCCCGTTTTACGATTTTAGGGTTTTGGTAAAAATAATGGTTTTGGCGTATGATCTCCAAAATTTTCAAAACTTCTTTATTTGGATTAATCTTGACGTAGGAGATGCTTGAATCCCTTTTTTTTTTTTCATTTAAATGCTATTTATCGAGTTATATACTATATAGTGGATTTTTTATCAAATGGGTGTGACATATGATATGAAATGGAATATGTAAATCTATTTAAATACGTATATGAACTATGGGAATTGGAGTTTCATTTTGCTATGTGAAAAATGTTGAAATAGGTGCCGGTTATATACCAAGCTATATACGTAAAAAAGGTTAAACCGAGAGGTTGTGTGCTGGTTTATGCCAGAATACGATTGTATAAGTTTGTGAAAATATTGGAATTGTATAGGTGATTTGTGAATGTGAAACAAGTTAATTCGTTTTACTGTAAATTATATATATGATATTTGGAAACCGCAATTTATTACTATTAGAGCCCTAAAAAAGCTCACCATTATATCAGAGCCTTAAAAAACTCACCGTTATTTGAGCCCTAAAAAGCTCATCGTTATAAGAGAGCCTTAAAAAGCTCAACATTAAGCGCAATTCTGTTGCTTTATATATATTGGATACAGTACAACCACACTTGATTTTTAGTGTGGGTATCGAGATAGTTGGCTGGATATTGAAGTAGCCACTAGTAGATTAATGGATCAAGTGGTACTGGTCGAACTATAGTAAATTGCATAACCCGTAAGCCAAGGGGTAATGTGTTGGTAGTTATTATTATTGTATCTAAGCTAGACAGTATTTTAAATATGCATATTTATGATTTGAAAGTTAAAATGGGCAAATTCACAGGTTTGAGTACCGGGCGGAGAGATCATACAATGTATGGGCCTGTACCCTACTCTAACCTCAAGGACTCTCGCTTGTTGTGATGTTAAACCGTCTCTCATAGGAATTATGTATATATATCTCCTATATCACAGTATCGAGAATATGCCTTATATGTATCTATTTCCAATTGAAATAAATGCATGTGGTCACACACTGATGTAATATCTTCCGCCTTATTGAGAAGTGTCTCACCCCAACATACAACCTTTGTTTCAGGTCTTACAGGGCTTTGGTCCTAGATGCTAGAGGAACCTGAAAGGGTCGTTTTGTCTTAATCTTACGTAAGTTATTTTGTATATGCTATAGACTAGTTCGGAACGTTTTTGGGGTTGTAAGAACTGATTATGTTTTAAGTATGGATGTATGTATTTGAGGATACAATTAGAAAAATCTGGTATGTCTTTTAGATTCCCATATGGATGTTTACGTTTTCCGCTGTGCATGAAATTGCAAATCAGTATGAAATACCCATATGTCCCTATTTAGGGCGGGTTGTATATGTATGTTATCAGGGACAGGTGTAATATATAGGTGTAGTAGCACTCTAGGGCCATATAACGGGCTGGGGCATTACAGGAAGATTGGAGAATTGCCATGGCAAAATATCTCCAAGATGTATGGTTACTTGACGATAGGAAGGAATCATTGAAGTTAAGGAAGAAGGTAGCAAGATATACAATAATAGCCAAAGAATTGTATTGACGATCTCTAACGTTGCCATATTTACAATTCCTAGGGAACAGAGAACCAGAGTATATATTTAGAGAGATCCATGAAGGGGTATATGGTAACCACCTTGCCGTAAGAGCCCTGACTCACAAAACTTTATGATAGGGATATTATTGGCCCACCATGAGGAAAGATGCACTATAATTAGTGAAACAGTGTGATAGATGTCAAAGATGTGTTAACATACCCCACTCACCTGCTAGTACGTTATCTCCCTTGACTAGCCCATGTCCCTTTACACAATGGGGGCTCGACATATTAGGCCCATTGCCTCAAGCAGCGGGGTAACGAAAATTATTCGTGGTTGCCATAGATTACTTTACAAAATGGGTGGAGGTTGAAGTCTTATCTCACATCACGGAGCGGAATATCACAAAGTTCATTTGGACTTTTGTCATATGTAGATATGGAGTGCCTTGGGAAATATTGAGAGACCATGGGAGACAATTCCATAAAAATATCTTTAAAGATTTTTGTTATGACTTGGGCATAAAGTTGCTCTTCGCGTCTGTAGCACACTCGCAGAGCAATTGTTAAGTGGAAAATGTAAACCGTACCATCCTACACGGCTTGAAAACTCACCTAGAATCGGCCAAGGTTGGTGGGTGGAAGAACTCCCCTCAATCATATGGGCATACTGTACCATCCTACACGACCTAAAAACTCACCTATAATAGGCCAAGGTTGGTGGGTGGAAGAACTCCCCTTAATCATATGGGCATACCATACCACTTGACGAACAGCCACAGAGGGGATTCCTTTCCTACTCTCCTTTGGAATAGAAGCGATCATCCGTGCCAAGGTAGGAATCCCCTTGTGGTGAAGACAACACTTTGATGAAGAAGGGAACAATGAGGAGCTCAGAGTAGAGTTAGATCTACTAGACGAAAAGTGGGACCAAACCCATATCTAGGTGGGAACGTACCAGGAGAAGGTGACAAAATACTACCATGCCACGGTAAAAGCTTGAATGTTCAAGCTGGGGGATTTGGTGTTGAGAAAAATCCGAAACAATCCTAGCAACCCAGGACCTGGCAAGTTGAAGCCTAATTGGGAAGGACCTTACCAGATAGCAATAGAAGTCAAACCAGGAACATACATATTAAAGTATTTAGCAGGGTAGGAGATTTAGAACACATGGAACTTAGAAATCTTAAAGAAATATTATCAATAATTTGTATGTTATTTGAATAAAATCGTATTTGATGCAGTTACATAATAAGACTTTTACAAATCAAATCTTGTCCCTCAGAATGGTCTGTATCCTTTGCCTCATCTTCTTCTTCTCCTTCTTCATCATCACCTTCCTCTCTTGAGGGGAGCTTACATTCCCATACCCAGAAGAACAAATTCTAGACACATCAATATTGGGGTACTTCATCTTAAACTGCTTTTGGCACCTGTGAAAGCCCCCACGGTATGATTGGACTTTGATTTTCTTTCTATTCTACTAAAACTCTTTGGAATTATGATAGCTAGCGATAGCAAATTCAATAGTAGCCGAGATTTCCACGTTCCAAATCAGGGCAATCTCGTCTACAAAAGCTTTCTCTCGTGCGACACTAGCATTCAATTGCACTTGTAAATCTACTACCTATTGCCGGGATTCCAAGGACACCCTATGCATTTCAATGACTTTATCCTCCAAGGTGGGGTTAATCGCTGCAAGCTAAAAAGGGGGGGGGGGGGGAGGTAAACAGGGTAGACATGCAAAAACTTATTTATATACACATATTACTTTGCTTTGTAAGTAGCATGATGGGCAGTCGAGGTGAGGGTTTCAGGAAGCGTCATCTTCAGCTCATAAGCATCCTCCGGGAGTATGGCACGCCAGAGGGAAGCATCGGAGACAACTGAGTCATGCAAACCTAACCCCTCGAGTGCATCAGTTAAAGATGGAGGTGCAAAAGCCTTTTTGTGGCCTCCGGAGTATCATCCACCTCGAAAGATTCACCCTGGGAAGCCTTCTTCCTAGTGCTACCTTTTTCTTTTTTTTATTCTTGGCAATGGTCTACTCGAATTCAATCCAGTCCATGTCTGCAAAAAAAGGAGAATAAATCACAAGCATACATATAAGGCAATAAATTCGAACTGTGAAAGATAAGGTGACAAGACTAGATGGGATAGGGCTGAATCCGTAGTGCATCAGATTTTGCTCCTTGAGTAGCTTAGTGTAAGGAATAATTCCTTGACAAGCCTCAAGATGGAGCTCCTCAATAATGGCCTGCTCCATAGGTGATCAATTGGGGAGCAGGTGGCGCTGGCGGGCTGAAAAGGTGGCAGGATTAGATGCAAAACAAGAAAAGCAAAAATATAAGGAGGGAAGGGGAGGGTATGTAACGTCCCTCAATTTCTTAACATAAAATATCACATAATAAATAAAATGGTCAACCCGAACCCGTGGGTAGCAGGGACACCTGTCAAACACAGCGGAAAACCTAACAGCAGTAAACATAAAATCTTAAACATCCAAACATAAAATCTTAAACATCCAATCATAAAACATAATACCATAGCATTCTATATATCCTCATATACATCAAAATATCTCTAGGGTCAAACACAAAATAACTCTGACGCTATTACAAAATCTTACCCTTCTCAAAGGGTAATCTCACTAGTTCAACGGCGGCCCTGACCCGCTAGTCTCTTAGGAGCTCCTGAAAAATTAATTAAGTTTGGGGGTGAGACACTTCTCAGTAAGGGAAAATAAACTAAATACAGCTGTGTGGCAACATGAATATTTAATGCATTTGTACGTATACAGTACATTTCATAATTCTATAAACATAATCATATCGTACTGGGTAAACATATATTTTCACATCTGTTAATAAATCATATCATAGATAAAATCATCTGTTATAACTGTAGTACTGAAAACAAATCCAGGATGACTAGCTAGCTGGTGTCATGTATTACCCCCCATGACGGGTTGCACAACCCGAAGGCGGGACCCGACAATGGCTGGCCGACCACTGCCGAATCAAATATGTCTGTAAGTACGATGAGCCCGCCACACCCTGGTCCGGACTGCCAGGTGGACGTCCACACTCTACTGAAAGCCACATCGACTATCCATCTCCCATCCCCTCGTGGGACGGTAGCATTAATAAGGCCTCGTGCCAAAATGAACCCATAGCTACGGTACCGAGCTACTGGTCTGAACTAAACTAACATCCTGATTGTGAAAACATATAATACATGATCACACGTAACATCATTACGGCCTCATGCCAAAATCATAGATACGGCCTCGCGCCGAAATCATACATATGGCCTCGCTCCAAAATCATAGTAAATATGGCCTCGCGCCAATAATATAAATACGGCATCGTGCCGATAGCATAAATACGGCCTCGTGCCGATAACATAAATACATGGTCTCGTGCCAATAACATAAATACGGCCTCATACCGATAACATAAATATATGGCCTCGCGTCAAAATTGTTTCAGGTATATATATATACTGAAAATACATCATTTATTACATAATCGTCAAAACCATCACAACATAACTCATATTTTCATAATACCTGAAATCATGCTTGGTTTATAAAATCTTTCACATCATAATACATTTCACATAAAATAATATTCATGCCACACATATGCTGTTAAAAGTCATACTTCATATTCTAAAATAGTGAATTCCTTACATCTCATACATACATATACATTTTAATCATCATAACAGTATTTTCCCAATCGTACATTTCATTCGTAATACACAATATAACATATGCTTTTCTGAAAATAAATTTACTCATAATCAATAATAATTTGTATGGAAAATTACTGCTTTAGTTTATTTTCTTACCTGCCTACTGAGAAATTCCTTATGACCCAAAATTGCACGCCCTTGGAGCCCGAAATTTAACTCCTGCAATTTACATTTTTCCCCAGATTAATTAATCTATTTCTCCAAAATAATACTCATCTAGTCTTTCCTAGGCTCCATATACTTCAAATTAATATTTAAACTATTATTTAACATCCCTAATTAATTTTTCAAAATTTGCCTGCGGGTCCCAAAATTACCCCCGCGGCGCTCACCCGGACCCTAAATTCCAGAAATCCTACTTCAGTCTTATATGCTTAATATTTTAGCATTTCTAAATTAATACTAATTAATTAAAAATAAGCCTTTTAATGCCGCACCCCAAATTTGGGGTTTTGGTCCGACACCCCCACGAGAATTCCGTCCCACTAGACTTGTAGAGAATCATCCCTAGATTCTCGTGGTAGTGTCCGTTCGTCAATTGGGCTTATATTTTGCAAGAAATTAAAGAAAAAGAGGAAAATGACTTACCCCAAGGAATACGCTTACGCCGCTCCTACCACCGATCCGCTCCGGTAGAAATGATGGCGGCGGCAAATGGAGTTCAATGGTATCTTTGGATTTTCGATCAGGTGAAAATCCATCACGAAATCGAGGAGAGGGAGAGAGAAAACGTGAGGAGAGAGAGAGAGATTGCAGTGAGTTATAGAGAAGAAAAGAAAAGAAGAGAAAAGAAGAAGAAGAAGAAGAAGAATAATAATAATAATAATAATAATAGTAATAATAATAATAATAATAATATATACATAACTTGAATCTCCTGAAGCTTCAGCAAGCTTCAGGAGGGTAATAATAATAATAATAATAATAATAATAATATATTTTATTAATAAAAATAAATAAATTTTAATTAATTAATTTTTTTCTTTTAAATCCGATTAATTAATTAGTTAATTAATTAATTGATTAATTAATTATTATTATTTATTATTTATTATTTTTTTATTTTATTTATTTTTATTTATTTTTATTTTTTTTGAAAATCAATCCACTAATATTTTATATCTCTTTTTGGGGTTTTTACAGGGTATATCACTGTCGATTTGACCAAGTGTGAGGTCCGCGAAAGTTCAACTCCATGAAAGCAAAAAATAACCTAGACTTCCATTAGTGAATGGAAGAGGCGCTAGGGGTGAAAAGCTTATATTCTGGGAGGCAGTTAAAATAGAAAACCTAATTTTCAAAAGAATGTTTCCTCATCTGATGACAGGATCGAAATAACCTGACTGTAGGTTGGTGACCTTTTTGTACGAGTAGAGCTGCAAAGCACACCAGAGTAAGGAAGGAGTTAGGGGCCAGCTAGCTAGGTGATAGGTTGTAGAACCACAAGAAATTAGAAATGAAAGGGTGGAAAGGCAGCCTAAGCCCAGTCTCAAAATAGTCAGCAAGTAGGCAGCCCTCTTGGACCTGGCTGGAGCGATTCTGAGATGGTAGGTATCCTGAGGCAAATAGTGTGTGGAATTGAATACAAGCCGTGCTGACAAGACAGATCATCCGAGGAAAGGCAAAATCTAACACTCCTTATACTAACTACCATTGAAGATTGAGCCTAAGAAGTTTCCATTCTTTTAAGGTTCCTATATGAAGGATAACAACAAATTAACACGTTTACTCGTTAGATAAGATCAAAAGGAAAATTATTTTAGGAAATATTGAAGAACATATGAGGAATACGAAAGAAACATGAAGAACATGTGAAGAACACCAAGTGAACATATTGGCTTAGATTTAGCCTAATAGTGTAGGTATTGGCTTGGATTAAGCTAAATTGTGGAGTTTGGATTGAGGCAAAGAGTGAAGTAATGGGTTTGGATTGAGCCGAATAGTGTAGGTATCAACTCAAATAAAGCCAAATTGTGAAGTTTGGATTTAGCCAAAGAGTGAAGCAACATGCTCAGATTGAGCCAAAAAGTGAAGCAACGAGCTCAAATTGAGTCGAAGAGTGAATCAACCGACTCGAATTGCGCTAAATAGTGAAGGTATCGATTCAGATTGAGCCAAAAACTAAAGCAACCATCTGAGCCAAACTGTGAAGGTATTAGTTCGGATTGAGTCGAACACTGAAGCAACCATATGAGCAAGTGAAGGCATTAATTCTGATTGACTTGAATAGTGAAGCACCGTCTTGGATTGAGTCGAATTGTGAAGCAACTAGCTCAGATTGTGCCGAACACTGAAGCAACATGCTTGGATTGATTCGAACAATGACGTAGTCTACTCGGACTGAGCCAAACAAGGAAGCAAACGGCTCAGATCGAGCCAACTCGTATGGTAATCGGCTCAACAAAGACACTCAAATTAAGTTGGATGCTCAGTAACTAGCTCAGATTACAATGGAAGCTTATATTGCGGACCTCGAAACACTCTCTAATAAAAGAAACTTGTTTCAAAAATTCGAGAGTAAGGGGGACAACTAATATACCCAAATAATAGGCTCATTCATGAGGGGATACGGTTATGAAACCACCATTAACACCCCTGCACAATTGACATACTAAAGTCAATAGGCACATTCATGAGGGAAAAGAGTTATAAAATCGCTATTAAAACCCCCTGCATAAATGCCTTTAAATTATCCATAACCCCCATAAACGCAATAATGCACCCATAAATGCTAAATTGAAGGAGGGTCAACCTCCACCACTATAAAAGGGCACTCTGAGAGGAGGTAGGCATCTCATTCTGACTCACTTTTCTATTACTATTGCAACCTGAAACTACCCGCAGTTCATAACTTAGGCATCAGAGTGATCCTCCACAGTACACCTTAGGGCCTCCAATCCATCTACGTTTGGTTCTTTTCAGGTGGTCATGGTCGAAAGATGATTCATGAAAGCTGTTCGATTTTTGGCAATAACAGAACTTAAATTTTGAGACTTGTCTCTTAGTTTTTATAGCATTGTTTAATCGATTTTTTAGTAATCAATTGCGTTAAATGGTTGGTAGTTTCTAATTTTGTTTTAAAACAATAGCTGGCTATTACCAATTTTAATTTGCAGCAATAGTTAATTTTTTTATTAAATTATTTACAAGGTTTAGTTTTCAATTTTTTAGTACTTAATACAATGAATTTAATTCATATGTAACACCTTCCAGCAGTACCTATGGAAAGGTGTAGTTCATGACATTGGAGATATATTTGACCTTCCAACACTTCTCCTAACACTGCTACCATCTTCTCTCGTTTTCTTTTTTCTAGATAACATATTAGTTTATGTTAGGATTGGGTTCAGCTTGTGAGCTTATGGTTTAGTGTGCAGCTTACTAGTAGTTAGGGTTGCAAATGAATCGAGCCAAAATAAGCTGAGCTTTGCCTTACTCAAGCTTGTTCATTAAATTTTTAACCGAACTCGAGTTTGAGCTAATTTCATATCAAACTTTAATATACTTGCTCAAGCTTTGTTTATTATGCCAATGAACAAGCTCACGAGCCTTTATAGAACCAAGCTACTAAGATGCTCACAATGTTTTGGTTCTTTTGGATTTTTTCATTTAAAAAGATAAAAAAATTTATTAGGTAAAAAGGTGAAAATTAAGTTCTCACTAGTATTGCTTTAGAGTGTTTCTCACTAGCTTAATCACTAATTCAGGTCATGGAACTTGAGATAGCCTTACTTTTAAGCCACTATAGTTTAGCAAGTCATGTCTACTTTGATCTTGTTAAACTAGCCTATAAATGATTCTCATTCAAATCTATTAAATGAGTTTATAATTGAGTTGCTCATGTGTCCAAACCAATTGAACTCATTTATATTTAGGTTTAGCTCATTTATTAAACGAGTTACAAAATTGGGCTTGGAAATCACTTGTTTATATACTGAACAAGTCTGAATGGGCTCTTAATGAGCTGAATTTCAGAACTGCAACTTGCTTCATTTGCAGCCCTACCAATAGTATTGTAGCCCTACTGTTGACCTTATAGGCCACACCCAGTTTTGATAATGACAAATACTCTTGGTATTTGATGACTTTTGAGTTTGTGTGCAGGTATATAATTAGCATATCAACTAATGACACATGAAAACTCAAAGTCTAAAGACCCTGAAGACTTCTTTCATGTTGTAATTCATTTTAATTCAATGAGGGTTTGTAATACTAATTAGGAGAAACGGTCTATAATAATCTATGCATGTCATGCATGTAGGTTTTGTAAGCTTAAAAAGACCGCCAGGTTTTTGGGCATACTTGAAAAGACCCTAAGTTCCTACACATTGTGCACAAAGTCCCCATAATCACTTACATTATCAGGGGAAAGAATTGAAATAAAATTGGACAAAATAGGGAAAGTATGAGAGAGCTCGGGTAACCGAACCCTAGGTGAACAAATCACCTCGGGCGCCCGAACTGTTGAGAAGTCAACAATTTGACCATGTTTTGGGCGACCAAACATATTTTGAGCGTATCTCCCTCAGGCACTCGAACCTATGTCAGGTTCCTTTTCAACTACCTGGGCGCTCGAACGATCATGTACAAAATAGGACTCAGGCGACCGAATTGGATGGTTCGATTAACCAAACATAGGACCGAGCACGCGAACCAACGAACAAATGTTTCTGACTTTTTTTCGGGCTACTGAACCTTCACTCGGGCTACCAAACTGTTTTTAAAAGCTTTTTTAAATAAGTCTTTTCGAGCGACCGAACCACGATTCAACCACCTGAACCTTGCCGAGATAAAAAGTTTTTAACTGAGGTAAATACGGGTTATCTTGGGTAAATTATGTTTAAACATTTTTTAACTTTTCTAATAATACCCAATAGGTCCTAAACAATTATATTTTTGACCTAGCCTATAAATATGTGTTCATTTGTGAGGATTAAAAAAAGGATTAGAAAAAATCATTATCCAAAAATCCTCTCTATTTCAAAATCTCACTTTACTCAAATACCTTCAAATACTCATTCTTTTGATAAATCTTGGTATTGTAAGAGTTTAGTAAGTGTGCTTGTAATTGCTAGATAGTGCTAAATACTCTCACTTACTTGTGTGATTGAGATATTGTTTTTGGGGAGTTTAGCTTAGGTTTATTGTAATGACCTGAATAAAAATGAGATTTAAATAATAAAAGGAAGAGAAATGGAAACCGGAAATAGAAGGAGGTCGTAGACTCGTCGATGACATCACATTTTGGAGGATAACCATAATTTCAAGGAAATGGCCAGAACTCGTCGACGAATACAGGGCCTTGTCGATGAGTGCATAAGAAAATTCGTCGACGAACACAGGGCTTCGTCGACGAAAAAATACCGAGAGAGATTCTGAGGCAGCCTGAATTTCGTCAACGAATTTAATGAAGGACTCGTCGACGAGGTGACGTGTCTCATCGACGAAATCCCTTGTTTTATAAATATGGAAATCTGGATTTTTAAGCTTCTCTAAGAAGCTAACTCTTTCTTTCTCTCTCTCTCTCTCTCTCTCTCTCTCTCTCTCTCTCTCTCTTCTTCGGTTCTCCCTCTTTCTTTTGTCGATTTCGGGCCAAATTTCTGTCGGATCGACAATCCGAGGTCACCACGACGCTCTTAGGAAAGTTCTTTCCAAATCTGCGGGAGCGGATCGTTGGTGAAAGTAAGGTGGAAACCATCCCAAATCCAGGGTAATGCTTTTTACTCAATATTTGGATTTGTGACAGTTGTAAAAAGTGTTATACGCTTAGAAATACTGAACTTTAATTCTAGGCAATGTTGTTTCCAGGGGTGTTGAATTGGGAATGTAGGGAATCATCCCTAAGTTGAGGTAAGGCTTTTAAGCCAAATTTGATTTAGTGGTAGTTATAGAAAATGTTGTACATACGAAAATACTTAACTTTAATACTAGGAGTTTTTATTTTCAGGGTGTTGAGTTAGGAACCCTACGGTGCGAGGCAGTTTTATTAGGGGCTTTCCAGGAATCAGGTAAGGGGATAAACTAAGCTAGTTTTGTTTTGAAAAAATGCATGTATATGTATATATAACATTTGGTTTCAAGAAAAATAAATATATTTATATATATGATTTATATTTGCAAAATACTGTGAAAATGATCATATGTTGAATATGTGAAAATCCATTTGTGTGGCATGAGTAAAAATGTTGTGAAATACTATTTTTTGGGAATGTGGTTGATATGGATTTCTATGATGGAAAATCGGCGTACAGGCCGAGATTTTATATGTTTTGTCGGTGTACGGGTCGTGTTATGTGATGTGATTTGTCAGCGTACGGGCTATGCTATGTTTGCTGGCGTACGGGTCATGCTATGTGACTGTGATTTGCCAGCGTATGAGCTGTACTATGTTTGCCGGCGTACAGGCCGTGCTATGTGACTGTGATTTGCCATCGTACGAGCTGTGCTATGTTTTGCCGACGTACGGGTCGAGCTATGATAAAATGTGTAATACCGGCGTACGGGCCGATGATTTTCATGATACACGTATATATGCGAAATGATATGATTGATGTGAAAATTAATGATATGAGATATCCATGTATCACCGTTTTAGAATATATTATATGATATCAGAACCTGGTTGATTTGGTCTAGGCTTGCACTTGCACGGTACCGTTGCTATGTGTCCACGGTCTTCGTGATAATGTTATCTGTGTTAACACCGCTGTACAGAGTGGTGTGAGATTGGATGGTCGATGTGGTTTATAAGAAGTGTGTTGATTGCCCCTGGTGTACGGACCAGGTCTGGCAGACTCATCGAACCTACAAACTATTGTTTGACTTGGCAGTGGTCGGCCAACCATTGTCAGGTCTCGCCTTCGAGCCACACAACCCAGTCATGTGGAGGTAATAAATGACAAAAGCCAGCTAACCTACCAGGATTGTTTTTATGTTATTATTATTATGATATGAGATGAGATATGCTTATGAAATGCAGTATGTTCTGCCATGTTTTGATATACATATGTTTTTCCAGATTTGATAAACAGTATTGAATATGTTATACATGATATACGTAGAACACAAAATACTCATGTTGCCACACACTGGTATTAGTTTATTTCCCTTACTGAAAGGTGTCTCACCCCTAAATCTTATAAACTTTTCAAGAGCCCCAGATAGGTGAGCGGGAAAAGCCTCGCTGAGCTAGTGTTGTGTATCTGCCCTTTTGAAGGGTAAGTTTTGTAGGGACAATTAGATTTGGTGGGAAATGTTCCTAGATTTATTTTGGGGTGTATACATGGAAATACTGTGGACTATAGCAACTCTGGTATATTGTAATATATGGTATTGAGATGTACATTATTGTATGTTTTCTACTGTTAGGGCTTCTACTGTATGTTCTGTTAAATCCCCGGTACCCACGGGTCCAGGTGGATGGTGACCTGCTGAGTTGGGATGTATGATGTTGATATTATTATAAAAAAAAAATGTGAAAAATGAGTAGGTCGTGACATTTATCCCACATATTTTTATATTATAAATCTTGTGTTAAGATAACCTAGTAAGCTTTGGATATTTGCATTATTATTGTAAGTGTCCAATAGTTTTGTTTTTAGTTGTGCAAAGATATTTTCAAACAAGTAAAATATTTTCAAGTTAGTATTGTGCTTATTTCATTGAGGAAAATCTTCTTGAACTAATTTGATTATCATATTCATATCTTTGGAATATTAATTTGCTACTGAACTGTGTTTTGCTTAGATTCCAAGATACTGCTTGTTTTGAACACTCTTGAACATATCACTGATTATACCATATTGAGTGTTGTTAGCACAACTATTTGTATCACTGAGCTTACATGACCTACATTATTGATGTGTATGTGATTGCGCATATTTGGGTACATATCTGTTTTACATGAAAGCATAATCATTGTACCATTTGAGTGAACATATTGTTATATTTCCAGGCGTGACCTAAGGGGGCGGTAATCTAGCCCAATAAGGATTGTGTAAAGGTTGGGGTCAGCCCTGTGAATTTGACCTAGGGTCTTTTCCGCCCCACAAGGAGAGTTTGTAAAGATTGAGGTCAGCCATGTGCTAATTGACTTGATTGTATTAGGTGCAGCTCCACCCGTTAAGTGAGCCATTAGTGGAATCCTTGAACTTGCGAACTAGAGGCGAGGACGTAGGCACAATTGGCGGAACCCCGATAACATATTTCGTGTGCACTGTTTATCTTTCTACAATTTACATTCCTGCACATGTATGTTATAGTTGGTGAATGTTGCGTATGATTTTAATTTCCGCACGTTATATTTATTTACACATTTGGAACTACATGGACAAGTTCTAGGTTGTGAATGTATTGCTGCTATTTAGGTCAAACTTAGGAAAAAATTTAAATTCCAATTCAACCCCCCTCCCTCTCGGGAATACACCAAAGCTAACACCTACCAATAGTATAGGCTATTGAATTCTAAAGACAGACGTCAAGTACCTAGTACATTATTAAAGGTGGTAAATTCGATTTTAGAACAATAGATTTCTATACTTTAGTCAGTAATCTCTTTACTATAATTCATTCTTGTAATATTTTCCTATTTTCAATGATTCTTATATTTTTTGTTATTTCTCTAAAGTATCATTACATTTAAATGTAATAAAAAATTTAATTTATTATCAACAACATATATATATATATATATATATATATATATATATATATATATCTTTTAATCAACAAAATGCCTTGAGCTAGTCTCATGGTCGCCTATATATATCACATGACCCTTTCATTTTAGTTTGAGTACTTGTCCATTTAAACAAACTGATCCACTGCACTAGCCTCATTGCGTTTTTTCTCACTTCAAAAAAAAAAAACAATCATTGCATTTCTTCTTACTTTCAAATTTTTTTAAAAAAATGTACAACACTCACACTGATAACATAAATTTCAAGTTTTAAATTTAATTTTGTGTAGATTCAAATGAAATTAAATATAATTTTGTATATAGTTTGAAATTAAAAAAAAAATTAAATTTAGGGTTTCAAACTTCTCTAATTTAGGGTTTGACCCAAAAGAATGTTTTTAATTATCCATAAAAATATCTTTTATTCTCATATTTACTATCACATTTTTTCCTTTTACACAATTAATCTTCTTTAATGATAATGAAATAATATAATTATTGTAAGGGCATCATTATTTCAAAAATATTATGATTATGGTATCAAAAAAATAAGTAAATGTTTTTATTTTCTTTTGGTTCACAGAATAAATATTCTTAAACATTGATGGAAAATCTTGATAAATTCTCATTGATGAGTTGAGTCATATAATAAATAAAAAAAAAATGTTTAAGAACAAGAGTACATCACAAGTCCATATAGCAGCATTAATCAAAAAAAGAAGTTTGACTATCTGCTCCATGTATCTTTTCTTTGATGATCTCATCTAAGCCTACGTGATTAGGGAGAGCAGTATTTGGTATTAACTGAACTAACTGATTATAACTTATTGATTCAGTGACTGAATTTGGATGGATCAATTCGGTAGAGAATAATATAAAGTTTGATTGTTATGATTTTGATTTGGTATGAGAATTTGTTAATTTCAGTTGCTGAATTAGCAGACCAGTAAAGGTCTGTTCGGATTAAAAATTTTACGACAGAAAATGAAAGAAATTTTTTTAAAAAATTCATCCTCCCTTATATTCTCCTCCACTATTAGATATTATGAAAAATGAGAGCTTATTTTCATATGACTAACAACTAATAAAAAAACCTAAATTTTAGTGATGTATAAAATTAATTTTTCATAAATTTAATATATTTTTTATTTTCTTTATAACCAAACATGAAAAATACGGGCTCCTTGATATATTTTTTTCTTATATTTTTTGAATTCCAAATGGAGCCTAAATAGATCATATAAAATATAAAATATATGGCGTATGGCATACAGTCACACACTGGCACTTGCAAGTCGCAGCCTATAGACGAGGACCGTGAGGTGAGGAAGCAATTTGCTAAGCTCTTCATTTGATTTGATTTAAAGATCTTTCTAAAAATTAAAATAAGAAAATGTTGCAAAACATAAAATGCTTTCCTTAAAACATTATTTATCTCCACCAGAGAGTCAACAAATATGTTTTCAAAATATTAATGAAGCCCAAAATATAATCTAATCAATTTATGTTATACACAAACGAAAACCAATCACAAACACCCTTAAAAGAATCTAAAATAAATTTTTAAAATTGTATTTCAACATAAAAACAAAACTCAAATTTGAAAAAAATAAAAATTGTGAAAACTTTATATGAGAAAGAGGAGAGAATGATGAGTTTCTCTATATATTTTGTGGTGTTATTTCTATCTTTAAATAAACAAAATTATGCCTTTTCCCAAAAGTTACAAAGTATAAATAGTCGCAACTGTTCAAAGCATTATGTGCATCAACCTAATCGCACCTCCAAAATTTCTTGATCGCAACTTAATCAACAAACTCTAGAAAATTTATGCGCACAATTGATAGCATAGTCGACCAAAGATTTCTCGATCGCACCTTGGTTGAACCATTCTATGAACATAGTACTCCAAAATCTTCTAACTCAACCTAGTCACCCTTTGTGTCTCCTTAATTGTCAACATGATTTTATAAAAAATATAAAATTAATTTTAAGTTATCTGGTCATGATCTCACAATAATGATGCAAGTGCACTAAGTGCTAAGTCCTTATTGTGGACCATTTAAATGCGCCACTAACACTCTACAATCCATGTTATGCACATGTGCGCATGTACGGACGATGCCAAGTACTGTCCTAAGATACACACTAACACTATCTTTTAACCAATTTTAAAAAAATATTTCACCTAATGATTCTTTGGAAAGAGTTTTCACTCTACCAGCCCACATAGCATTAAATATATTTTGGAAAATATTTCATGTGCTCATCTGACCAAGGGTTAATTTTTACAAAGTTCACATTCCAGAGGGAACAAGTGTGATAGCAATCCAACTCAAGACTACCAAAACGTCCTAACCACAAACTTCTAACATGGCAACATAGGTGGTGCAACCGATACCACACATAAGAAGGTAAAACCTTGCACTCGTATCTTCCCAAGGCAGTCAAGCCTTAGCCGCCTCAGCCACCTCTGCATTCGGTTCTGCTGCTGCTTCTTTGCTTTCTTTCTCTTCTGCTTCGGTCCAGTCTGCACATTCCAAGCCACACCAATATACCAATTCAAATCTCTAAGCTATTATAAATAGGCGAAAATAATGATTCACTCATCCCAGACTCCGCTTATAAGAGTAAGACTATTGAAAAAAAACAAAAAAAATTACATGCACAATGAAGATAGTTAATGAGCTGGGTTGCTGAACTAATCTGATTACTCCCATCAGTGAGTGAATAAAAATTTAGAAAGAAAACAGTAAGAAATTATACAAGGGAGAAGATGGTGTCGAATAAAAGTTCTAACCTTCATCTTCTTTGGATTCATCCATATCAAAATCATCCCCACCCATGCCCAACTTCTGCACAATATTCACCTCAGTCAGCAATGAAAACCCAGGTCTGCTAGAAAGCAAACCCACTTTGCCACATGAACTTGCACATTAAAAGTTAGAAGGGTCGAACTAATTGCTATTCCTGGTTTTGGGCTTCTTACTATTTTTTTTTCTTTTTTCCTTATTATTCTCTATGCAAGTAGTTTATAGAATTTGTCTACTAATTTTTCCTCAAGTTACAGTTGGAACATAATAGAAACCACTAGGACCAGAAAGGCAAACATCACCAACCCCAGCGCCCCCTCCTCCCTAAAAAAACCAAACCAACCCCCAAACCCAACCTACTGTTTATTTAGGTCTAAATCCTATGGACACACAGACACAGACACAGACATTATATATATATATATATATACATTAAAAGTTAGAAGGGTCGAACTAATTGCTATTCCTGGTTTTGGGCTTCTTACTATTTTTTTTTCTTTTTTCCTTATTATTCTCTATGCAAGTAGTTTATAGAATTTGTCTACTAATTTTTCCTCAAGTTACAGTTGGAACATAATAGAAACCACTAGGACCAGAAAGGCAAACATCACCAACCCCAGCGCCCCCTCCTCCCTAAAAAAACCAAACCAACCCCCAAACCCAACCTACTGTTTATTTAGGTCTAAATCCTATGGACACACAGACACAGACACAGACATTATATTTATATAATGTGTCTGTGTGTGTGTGTCCATAGGATTTAGATGTAAATAAACAGTAGGTTGGGTTTGGGGGTGGAGGAGGCACATTTGGCCATTTATGTAAATCTATTTTACAAACCTAAAAGGATACCCTCTATAAGGGATGAATGTCCACAATAGGAGCTTGGATCATTTTCTTTTTCATAGTAGATTTTTATGCTAGGAAACCAATGAGCAAAATAAACCGTTTCTAAAATCATCATGCTAATGACAATACGCCAACAAATTGCAAGGATCAGACCATGGGAACCTGAGTAAAATTTGATAACAGCAACTTAATTATAAACTAATGAATTTAACGTTTTTCCCCCTTTCTAACATTAAATCCTATACATTGGAAGCAAAGAAAAAACTTCCTAATTTCTTTAA
The DNA here is from genome assembly GCF_029873635.1 of Malania oleifera. NCBI lineage: Eukaryota > Viridiplantae > Streptophyta > Magnoliopsida > Santalales > Ximeniaceae > Malania > Malania oleifera. The sequence goes on along the minus strand of NC_080426.1, from coordinate 27,600,098 downwards.
CGAGTTACTTACTGAGAAATCCATGTCATCAAAGTCCATGCCAGCTTTCTCTGTTAAAATGTCAACAGGAAGTGCAAAGTAAATTCCATCAATAAAACTAAATTCCACGTAGAGCTATGAAAGAACTCACAGAAAATCCACATTACTTACCATTTTCATCCTCTTCATCCACCCATTTATCCCAGTCGACTTTGAGAAAGACAGGAGGCTTTCCTTCCTGTTTTATTAGCCTACTCCACCAATTATTCTCTGCTTTCTTTATAACATAGACAATGTTTCTCACGCCAACGTTATACTTGCTCTCCTGCAAAATTATGCAATTTTAGCTACCAAAACCACTCAGGCATAGAATTCTATTTGATTCTAGTGCATATTACTTTACCTGGACATTGATTTTATCAAACAATTCAATGTCAACCTCATACAGGAAACCATCTCTCGTGCCAGAGAAAATAAACCTCCCTTCTGGTTCAAGCTTGAGCTTTACATCCTTGGCATCGGGCAAATCAATGGTGAGATACACCCTGTCAGATCTCTGTGCCCACTTCACACTAGGGTGCCGACTGCAATGGGTGAACAGGTGCATGGATTAATATAGTAAGTAACTCCATTCATGTAAAATGAATTGAGTTTACAATCAGCATGTGCATTGTGCACTCACACTCAACTTGTAATTTTCTCATACTAGGAATACTATCAAAATCAAACTCAAAATATCAGAACTTATGGGACTGAGTTAGTGATCAATTCATTTTTAAGAAATCCATGCAAATTGTTTGACCTCACTTTGTTCCCTATTATTAGGACAAAAAATCCACATATTACATGCATTACATTCATGATAACTCATCACATCCATGAAACATAACTGTAATAAAAATTAGAAAGCATGTGACAATCTGAAACCATTACCAGTACAAATACTAAGTGACAAAACAAGACACCAACTAACAATGAAATGACATAAAATGCCGAGACAAGTCTCTTAAAATAACAAGGGGAGCACCCCCCTTGGAAGAAAAAAGGCATTGATGGGTGCATTGTTAAGGCCTAAGGGTAGAAACTTTAGATGAGCCAGGCATCATCAACTCCAACAAGCCCTCGCCTACCCAAGCATCCTCCTAAAACTGCAGCTTGATGCCATCACCCACTTTGAATTAGGGGAGGGTGGAGAAAAAGACAAGTAACATGAAACACGGACTAGGGGCTTACAACAACAATGAACCAACCAAGCCTTAAGCCCACTAGGTGGGACCGGCTACATGAATCATTTTCCTCTGATAATTTAAGACTTATTAGGTTCTTACTCACTATCTCATTTCAATTTATTTTAGGCCTATCCCTATCCTTGCTAGTGGCACTAACTATAACTAGCTCACTCCTCCTAACTGATGCACTATTTAGCAACCATCTAAGTTGCCCTTCCTTATCTTATCTTTTACATGTGTTGTGCCTAACTTACCACGAATATGTTTATTTCTTAATTTATCTATTTTTAAAGTTATACCACTCATCCACCTTAACATTCTCATTTATGTGATTTCTACTATTTGGATATGTTCTTTTTTTAATCACTCAACATTCTAATTTACATAGCATAATTGGTCTCATTGTCATCCTATAAAACTTTCCTTTTAATTTTTGAGGTATTCTATGATCATACAACACATCCAAATCACTTCTATACTTTCTTTTAATGATCCAATACTCCAACCTAGTCAAGCCCTTCGGACCGACCCAAGTGGCACCAAACCGGGGTACGAATCATTGCCACCTGTCCATTAACACATCCCTCATAATTCACCAAGCAAACGACAAGTGAGGGATCAAACTAGGACCTTGGGATGATCAAAGTCCAACTTCACACTTACCACTTGAGTAAACCCAAATGGGTGAAACACTTTTCTATTTTTTGCCCACCCAACTTTAACTCTATGTAAAACATCTTCTTCATTTCTACTTAACTTGCATAATAGATCCAAAATATCTAAATCCAGTAGTTCTATTAATTTTTTTGATCAACAAGTTAAATATTTTATCCAATATTCTCCTTACCATATATTGCATTCCATATTTTCTATCTTCTTTCGAATTATCCTAAAATCTCTAGATTCTAAAGCTTCTTTGCATTATTCCAACTTAAATTCTACTCCACCCCTAGTTTCATCAACCAACACAATATCATCTGCAAACAACATACATTATGAAACCTCATTTTAGATACATCTAGTAATTTCATCCATTATTAATAAAAACATAAGGGCTCAAAACAAATCCTTGATGTACACCAGTCATGATTGGGAATTCCCTAAACTTTGCAAATCATTGGGGGTTAGAAAAAAAAAAAAATACACAAACCTCAAAAAACGAAAGGAGAGAGGAGAAAGATAAGAGTGCTTGTGCACGTGTGAATGCGGTGGTGGGGTGGGGAGTGCATTGAAAATAAATTTATAATGCTGCTATTTCAGTTCCAACTACTTGGTGCATCATTTCATTCTGCATAGCACTTTGATCCACACATTTTTTAGCTGATGTAAGCTCAAATACCATTGCAACACCCTGGGCCAAGCTTACTAGTCCACAACTAGCCCAAAATGCATGACCAAGTTGCTTGGCAGTTAGATTACCCGAGCTTATTAAACACACAATTTTTCCCCCAACAATCGTCATGGGATTGAGAAGTGAGGGTATCACAGTAAACCTGACTATTGCACAGAGAGAGAGAGAGAGAGAGAGAGAGCACTCCTTACTATTGTTAATCTTCTTCTCCTTATATAACTATTATAATATGATACTAAAAATTGCACTTCTGCCCCCTTCCCCCCAATCTAGAGCATAGATATCTACCATCTGCACTTTGTTACAAAGAAAAACAACACCCAAAATAAATAAAATCCCGGATGCAACACCTAATTGAAGTGATCTCCTACCTAGTTTCCAGCCATGGCATATCCTATGAAACTTTCTTCTCCCACCACCAATCCCAGCAAAATGACAATCTACTTCTCCATGTTTAGTCCTCATGAAAAACAGAACTCTGATGCATAGGCGCTACTGGGAAAAAATTAATTAAAAAAGCGAGAAAGCAAAGAACAATCTAACTCTTGTAAAAGACTTGATCCACATCATTTTTTTATAACATGAGAACAAGATTTCATTAAAGAATACAGAACGTACAAAAAGGAGAATAAGAAATCATCCTAAACAAAACAGAAACAATAAAAAATAAAAGAAAAAAAAAAGAAAAAGAAAAAACATCAAACAAACCAACAAAGAAAGCCAAGGGCTTGATTCACACCATTTCACACAGAGACTGAGCCATAGATCCATATTCCACTCTGTAATCTCCAATAGATGTACAATAACCAGAAGAGAATCCTTTTTGTGCATATTGGTTCCCCCTAAATTCCGATTTTGATTCTACCAAGTACCAATATATATATAGTCCCTGTCCCTAACATTTTGACGCAAACAAAATTTGCTTTTCATTAAAGAATAACAAATTTGTTGGACAACATCCTCCTACAAGACGTTCCTTCACAAGAAATAACCAAAAAACACTCAATAAAAAATAATAAGAATAAAAGCTTTTATTTAGGACAAACTCAAACAAAGACCACGATTATAGATATAAAAGAAGCTCAAAATCAGAAATGGAGTGATTCAGAATCAGTTCAAAAACACCCTGCAATAGCTAGCATCATACCCAATGAACAATGACCCATAACTCAAAAGACAACTTCGTAAGTAAAGCAGAACAAAAATCAGATAAATAACCAATACAAGCAGACATCAATAACCCTACAGCCTCTTCGAAAAATGAAACCTATGGAGTTGGGAGCTTACCTCATTTTCCTGCCAGAATACAAAATTCACAAAACGAGGAAGAAGGCTACAGAGAGAGAGAGAGAGAGAGAGAGAGAGAGAGAGAGAGGGGAAATCTGCTGATGGAAAATGAAGAACGAGAAGCAGCTTGTGCTGATGGGTTTGAAGAGAATGGTTTAGCTACTGTTGTTGAAAAAACCTGAAACACCTGGAACCTTCCAGAAACAGCAAAGTATCTTTCTTTCGTTAATAACGCTTTGGAAACTCCGAGAGCACATAGCCATAGACGCGCCTACTCCCTCCAATCACACTCTTCCACGTAACCCCTTATTAGTCTTTTTAAGGATAAATTTCTTTAATAATCTATTGTTATAAAAATGTAGAAAATAAATAAAGACGAGACATAAATTTTTACGTGGTTCGGTTATGCCTACTCCATGGACAGATGAAATCAAAATTTTACCATCACGGGAGGAATTACAATAGGATATGAAATCGACCTTATACAAGATATCTTTATCTTCTCTTTATTCATTTTTCACTTTATTTCTTCTCTTCTCTTATCCTCATCATATTTTTACTTACATGAAAGTATTAAATGTGTCCCAAATAAAAAGGAAAGGGTGTCCTTTTATAAGGCAATATGGATTGCTAAGCATTTACTAGGGGCAAAATCAAAGGAGGTGGAAGATGGGGTGGCATACTCTTTATAAGTACAAACATATAGGGGCAGGTTCACATCAGACATGAATTAGTGTAAATATATAGGGTAGGTTCATAGTTGACATGGGGGACATCCATCTATATTTCATAACACTCCTTGTCACGCCCCGAACCAGCAGATGGGTCTCAGGTGTGAATATAATAACCTAACCTGTCTCTGTATCAATTCAAACATATATGATACAATACAATAAGAGGGTCCGACCCCGTGGGGTACACGGATGCCCTATACACATACACATATACATCCATCCTCATCAGTTACACAACGAAAAATGCTTCATCTATCTATATAACATACCATACCAGAGTCTGTACAAAACTAGGATACACAAACTCATACAATACTAAGGTATACAATCCCCTAAATACCGTACATACTCCGGGTGTCTACAAAGACCATCACGACAACCCGGTTACAAAATCTCATACCTAATCAGGTACTAACAGCAGCTAATGACAACCCCGCTTCCGATTGCAAGGATGCTAAATACGGCAACCTGATGGACCTGAAAACATTGTACGTACATTCGGGGTGAGACACCTCTTAGTAAGGAAGAAAACAGGTTATATCAGTGTGTGACATACCAGTATTATTTTACGCATAACATGACATTATACAATACAATACACTTCGAAAACATTTCCATATAGTTCCATACAGTTTCAGTATTTTCACAAATGCATTCCAGTACATACGATACCTAAAACATGCGGCCAGTGTCATCACATTAATACGCAACCACGCTATGAAACCCGAAATTTCACAGCGATTACATTGCCAATATGATGTAGCTCACACTAGTACGCAACTACTCCATGAATCCGAAGTTTCATAGCGATTACATTGCCAAGACGCAACTACTCCATGAAACCTGAAACTTCACAGTGATTACATTGCCAATACAATGTAGCTCACACCCCTCGATGACTAGTCGGGATACATAGTGATATTTCACACCCTTAGATATAGAGTCGAACACTCTCGCCCACGATTTTCACTCCGGTACATGGCGCAGCGTACGGTAATTAGCCACCACATAACTGTTGCGGCGTACGGTAATTAGCCGCCCCTAACCGATTTCACAAAACCTGGAATCATTTTGGAGTTCACACTCTTATACATATCAGCGTACAGTAATTAACCGCCACTAGTTGTTTTACAAATACCTGGAACAATTACATACAACCATATATACCACACTTATTTGGTTTATGACAAATCATATCGTTTCCAATTCAAGTATATAGTTTTATACAAATATGGATAACTGTCATCTCAATAATACAGTTTAAACAAAACAGACAGTTTTCCAAACAAAGCAGAGATGATACTCGAAATCTCCAAATTTTCCTGAAAACTGTAACCCAAAAACCCCATATTTTACTTGATAGATTTCCCCAAATAAGTTACCAAAACATACATATGATCGTAACCTACAAGCTTACCGATCCCAATTTAAAAAAAAAAAAAAACTAATATAAACTTAATCCCCTTACCTTAACCCGAATTCCAACTACGAATTCTATGGTCCCCAAAACCACGAACCGAGACTTCAAAACCTACAAACCACAGTACAATACATGCTTACAATTTGTACTACTACACATATTCTGAATCAGAAACCTAAATCGAACCTTACCTCAATTTTAGCCCGAAACCCGAAAATGCTCAAAACCAGATTTCGATTCGCTAGAAACGTAGAGAATTCTTCCCTGATCCTCACAGTAACGTTGGATTTACGAATCAGGTGACGAACGACAAAGAAATCAAGAGAGAGAGGATATTTTGAGATTACTTAACTCCAAAGTAATGGAAACTAATATTTATAGCCCTTTGACTCAGGTGGATTCGTCGACGAATTGGCGTCCTTGTCGACGAGTCTGCCATTGCCTTTGTCGACGAGTTGGTGGCCTCGTTGACGAGCTGAGGTTTCAGATTTTTCCCAAAATCCCTTGAGATCTCCTCGTCGACAAGACACTGAATTTAATCGCTGAGAATAGAAGGGACTTCGTCGACGAACACTTGCCCAAATTACCACTTTACACTTCTTTCCAATATTATATCCACATACCACGGTTTGGGTTCTTACACTCCTCCTTGGATGTCACCCATATGTTAACTCCTTCTACTAAGATCTTTAAGGTGTCTCATTCCAATGAGATGAACCAATTTCTTGAATGTTATAGTAGACAAAGCTTTGGTAAACAAATCTTCAAGATTATCACTTGATCGGATTTGTTGAACATCTATATCACCATTCTTTTGGAGTTCATGCGTATAGAAGAATTTTGGAGAGATATGTTTTGTTCTGTCACCTTTTATATATCCTCCTCTTAGTTGAGCTATACATGCAGCGCTGTCTTCATATAAAACTGTTGGAATATTTTTGATTGATTGAAGACCACAATTTGCTTGGATATGAGAAATCATCGAACTAAGTCACTCGCACATTCTCTACTAGTTTCATAGATAGCTAGTATTTCAGAATGATTGGAGGATGTTACTGTAATCGTTTGCTTTATTGATCTCTAGTGTAACGACTTGGCCCTTTATATGGATCTAGATTGCTACCACACATACAGAATATATGTATCTGATAAACATACATAAACAACTTGCCCTAAACAGGGACATACGGGTGTATCTCATATATAATTGTGATTCAAATGTTGCGGAAAAAACATAAACATCCATAGGGATTCTATCAAACATATACCAGAGTTCTAACTATATCTTTAATACATAGGATCCATACTTAAAATATAAACTGTATTACATCCCCAAAAGAAACTAACCAGGCTAACAACCCAATACTAGTACAAAAACTTACTCCTATCAATCAGATTCTAAGCTCCAAAGTCTCACTAGAAGACTAGGATCGATGCCTTGAAGGACTTGAAACAAAGGTTGTAAGATTGGGGTGAGACACTTCTTAGTAAGGTGGAAGATATTACAACAATACGTGATTACATGAGTTTATTCCAGTTAAAACAGTTGCACAATTCCACATTCATATTACTGCACCATAGGAGATACAAATATAATTCAGCATCGTTACAAGCGAGAGTTCCCGAGGTTAGGGTAGGGTACAAGCCCATACACTGTACGATCCCTCCACACGGTACTCAACCCCGTGACCTTACCCATTTTAGTTTTTTAAATCATGTATATGAATATTTAGAACAACGACCAGCTTTGAAATGTCATAATATGCCTATTTACCCCGTGGCACAGGTTGTGCACTGATAACTCTGACATGCCCTGTTCGTGCAGGCACTGTCTGTAGTGACCCGAAGAATAATAAAATTTTAATAATAATAAGAGGGAGAGAAATAGAAACAGAAACAGGGCTTCGTCGACGAGTGCATAAGGAAATTCGTCGATGAATACAGGGTTTCGTCGACGAGAAAATACCGAGCGGAGTTTTTGGCTGCTCTGAATTTCGTCAACAAATACAGGGTTTTGTCGACGAATTTAATAAAGGACTCGTCGAAGAGGTGACGTATCTCGTCAACGAATCTGGCCCTATAAATAGCTAAAAATCGGATTTTTATTCACTTTTAATGCTCCTCTCTCTCTCTCTCTCTCTCTCTCTCTCTCTCTCTCCCTTCTCTCTTCAATTTTGGCCTCGCCGGTCACCGATTCAAAGATTTGAGGCTACCACAACACTCCTGGAGAAATTCTCTACGAGTCTGCCGGAGCGGATCGTTGGGAAAAGGAAGTTGGATTTCATTCCAAATTCAGGGTAAGACCTTTTAGCCTATTTTTGGCCTTATGGTAGTTATAAGAAATGATGTAGGCAATGAAATATTGATATTTTGTTCTGGCAAATATTGTTTTTAAGGTGTCGTGTAGGAGGCCCTGCGGGTGTTAGGCTAGTATTCCATAGGAGCTTTCCAGTAGTCAGGTAAGGGAAATATGCTATACTAGGTATTTTTAAAATGTTATACAGTTTATTAAATTACGAAAATTATATATTAAAGTATCGTGTGGCTTGTGAATATGTATATAGTACGAAGATATGCTTTACGATATTTCAGTATTCTGATTTTACGATATTTCAGTACCATGATTATATGAATATCAGTATTATGATTATGCAGTTTCAGTGTTATGATTAAACAGTTCTTAGAATTATATTACAGTTTATGCAGCATCATGATTATTACAGTTATTTCAGAATCATGGTAAATCAGATATATATATATATATATATATACAGAGATATACTATATGATATCAGACCCTGTTGGACTATGCAGTTATAGAGTACAGTACCGTTGCTACTAATATTACGATATTTTTTGAGTGCAACCACCTATTTAGATAATACGTGGTAAGGTTGATCACCTAGGCCCTTGAAGAGGTTAGACTCCCCATCTAGATATGGGTTGACGTGGGCAGATTGACCGATGGAGTATAGTGATTTATTCCTAGTTGGCCAGCCAGGATAAATCCCACCTACGGGTCGCACAACCCTGTCATGAGGGGGTAAGTCATGACACACAGATATCCACAGGGAACAGTTTCAGTTATTATTACGTATGTATAGATTTGTAGAAATAGGGAACATACTTACTTATACTAGAAGTATTTTGAATAATATTCTTCGATACTAACATGTTAAACATTAGGGACAGGGGTGGTGGATTTTATCACTTACACTTTATTTATATATTCAGTTATACATGTTTATTTGAAAATAGATTTTCATGATATAGTAGCTCATTTGCCACACACTAGTAATAGTATATTTCTTCTTACTGAGCGTTGGATCATCCCAGTGTTGAAGCATTTTTCAAGAGATCCAGGTAGGCGAGGAGATCAGGCTCGCAGATAGAGGGGCTTATGTACTGCCCTGCCAGTGGAGAGTGAGTACATTTTGGGAGTATTTTTGTATACCCTAGCTAGTTAAGGGTATTTTGGGGAACAGACGTATGTATATATATATTTTGGAAAACATGTAGTACTCTAGTATTGTGTGGTATTGGTTTTTGTATTGTGTATATATTTTCATATGGTTATGTCTATGTGATTTATGCTTCTCACTGTTTAGGTTCATGGTTGGGTTTATCCCAGTATGGTATTAGAGCATATAGATTATCATAGTATATATAAAAAAAAAATCAATTTATTAAGCAAGTCGTTACACTATCAAGCATCTATTATATAGTCCGACTGCCCTACCTGGTCCATTATTTCACCAGTGGTCCCAATACTCCTACAAGCCGACTAACTCTGTACCCACATTGATTCACATGTGTTGTTGCACTGTACTTTACTAGCAACGGAACTGCGCTTTTAGAAACTAGAGTATCTTTCAACTCCTTTAATCTGAAGTATCTTTCAACTCCTTTAGTGACAAGTTGTGGTCTCATTTATTATATATACAATTTAGAATGAAAACATAATAATCTGTGCATTTCTAGCATTTTCACAATCTTATTAATGTACTAAACAAGCATTCTTTCTTTCTTTAAAACCGAGGTATCAACCGGCACACGTACTCTCGATTTACCCCTTTTCACATATAAAGTTCGGTATTTAATCGGTACTTTTTTTCCACAATTTTAGATAGTATAATGGAACCTTAGTTCCTATAGTTCATAACTGTATATACCAATGCATTATAAGTCCATTTAATAGCATATATCACGTTCATTTCGTTAAAAATCGTTTTAAGGAGTAATCGGTTTAAAAATTCATTTAAATGAAAAATGAGAGTTCAAGCATCCCCTACTAGTAGTTTAAAGCAACTAGGTAAGTTTTTAAAACGTTTGGAGATCATATGCAAAAAATTCCTAAATTTACCAAAATCGTAAAAATAATTAAACCAGCACTTTCACCTTGTAGAATTTTGCAAACGAACAGTCATAACGTACATAATAGTATAGACTATAGTTTTACCGATTTGCTTTTCAAAATAAATCGATGTAAACAAATCCCCTTACCTTAAACTTGAAACCAAAACACAAACGAATCGATCCAAAACGACGACTTGGGATCCCCAAAACCTAAAAATCAAAAAACAATACTTCAATATGATTTCCTATACTACCAATCTACCGAACTAAAACCGAATTTAGGCCCTTACCTCGATTTTAGGGAAAGCCCCGAAATTCCACAAAGATCCGTTCCACAATAAACGTAGAGATTCTCCTCCTGATTCATGTGGTAATGACAGATCATGGATTCCGACAATGGACGGCCCGAAATCCTAGAGAGAGAGAGGGTTGGTTCGAGTACTAGAGAGAGAGAGAGAGAGAGAATGAAAGTTAATAAAATAAAACATAACTTAGCCTTTAAGTAATCAAAATAAATATCTCCTCTAAGATATTTATAAATATCTCAAAATATCTCCTTTCAAAATATCTCCTCCAAAATATCTCTTTATTTATTTATTTATTTATTTTTGGGTGGGGTTACTACAATCTCCCATCCTTATAAGAATTTTGTCCCCTAAATTCTCCAACCAATACCAAGCATACTCTACCTGATGTCAAAGACCTGCAAAAGAGTTGGCAGCCGCCCACAAAGTAGCTTCGACCCGAATTTATTATCGACCCTCGCTTATGGTAGAAGAATACCGTGATTACAATGTGATGCTTCAGAAGATTACACACACACACACAAAACTCTCCCGAAGATCATACCACCTATACTACTATACATAACTACGTACCATCAGAAAATAACTACGGGTACTTCTGGCGTATCTCTGACTCTAACTCCCATGAAGCTTCCTCCACTGCATGGTTACGCCATAATACATTCACTAACGGTATTTCCCTAGTCCGTAACTACTGACCTTTCCAATCTAATATCAGTACTGGTACCTCCTCATATGATAAAGCATCATTGATCTCTAGAGGTTCATAATTCAGCACGTGTGAAGGATCCGACACGTACTTGCTCAGCATCGATACGTGAAACACGTCATGGACTCTAGATAGTGCTGGAGGTAAAGCCACTCGATAAGCAACCGAACCTATCCTTTTCAGGATTTCAAAGGGCCCGATATATCAAGGACTTAACTTCTTCTTCTTCCCGAACCTCATCACCCCTTTCATTGGAGCGATCTTCAGAAACACCATATCCCCTACCTCGAACTCTAGCTCTCGTCGACGAGTATCAGCATAACTCTTTTGCCGACTCTGAGCTGTCCTGATTCTTTCCCTGATCAATTCGACCTTTATAGAGGCCTGCTGAATTAGTTCTGTACCTAGTATCTATCGCTCGCCTACCTGATCCCAGTACAACGAAGATCGACACCGACGACCATACAATGCCTCGTAAGGTGTCATCTCTATGCTGGCCTAGTAACTATTGTTATAGGTGAACTCGACAAGCGGTAGATACAGTATCCAACTATCACCGAAATCCAATACGCAAGCCCGCAACACGTCCTCTAGTGTCTGAATAGTCCTCTCAGACTGTTCATCCGTCTACGGGTGAAAAGATATATTGAATGTGAGCTACGATCTCAAGGCATCCTGTAGACTCTTCTAGAAATGAGACATAAAACATGGATCTCGGTATGAAACAATAGAAATAGGGACACCATGGACTCATACTACCTCCTACACATAAAGCTCAACCAACCTATTCAGAGAATAGCTGACTCTGATTGAAATGAAGTGTGTAGTCTTCGTCAGTCGGTCTACTACAACCCATATAGCATTTTGACCATGCACCGCCTCAGGTAACCCTGTTACAAAATCCATTGAAATGTGTTCCCATTTCCACTTGGGGATGTCAAGTGGCTAAAGTGGTCCTGCGGGTCTTTGGTGCTCTGCTTTGATCTGCTGACATGTCAAGCACTGCTCTACAAAATGGGCGATCTCTCTTTTCTTGTTGGACCACCAGAAAGATTCCTTCAGGTTTCAGTACATCTTCTGTCATGCCCCAAACCTAGAAATAGGACCCAGGGTGTGATGTAGTAACCTAACTTGTCCTGGTATTATACAAAACGCACATGATACTATAATGAATGAGGGTCCGACACCGTAGGGTTCCTGTACACCCTATACACTTTCACATACACAACATATACGTAGCGAAAAAATTCATTCCATACATACATCGTACCATACCAGAGTCTATACAAACAGAGTCTAAGCTTCATATTACAAAACATAACCCAGGGTGCCAACAATACCCAAAACGACAACCCCGTTACAGTCCTTGTACTTACACAAGTAGTCCACACAGTAAACCGACCACCACGCCCCCAACACTAGGATGCTAGTTCTAATTACTCGAAGGACCTGAGAATATGTGCATACGATAGGGGTAAGGCACCTCTCAGTAAGGCAGATCTAGGTTATATCGGTGTGTGGCATATGAGTATTATCATGACATAAAACATATACAATTCAGTTCCAATATTTTCACAAAACAGTTCCAGTATAGTTCTCAACACACACATGGTCAATTAACCTAGTATCATCACACTCTTCGGCACGAAGTCAGCTTGCATTGTAACGCCCCGACCCCCTACATGGGCTCGGAGTGCCATTCATTTACCTAATAATCTACATTCTAATATCATGTACACAAAGGAAAATATAATTATAATCTTCTAACAAATATAATACCAGAGTTTTCTAAATTTATCTACATACCATAATAAACCATGCATCCACCTATATTCCCCTATATACACATATCTCCCAAAAATATTCATTATTCACAATACCAATATGTTTCACAACCATTCATAAAAACTAGAAGACTTAAAACATAAAATATAATATTTACATTCCCAAAAACATCATAGAAATATACTCTTTTCTTTTTCTATTTCCCAATAATGCTATAAAAACCTCGAGCTCTCTAAGCTCGATCTCAAGGAAATCCTGAAAAAGATAAATTCATATTCGGGTGAGACACATCTCAGTAAGGGAAGAAACAATATATTAAAACAGAGTGCGGCTAACATGAGTTTATATAACAACATAATATTTAACATTTGAAAATCGTTAACACAACTTCTGAAATCATTCTTTGATTCTAACCAAACACATGCAAAAGATTTAATCCACGAGATTACCTGAGGATAGGGGTGATTACCCGCCTATACAAGTAGCACCCCTTTGCTCTAATATTTAGGCAACCTGAAGGTCACAATTAAAGCATACCAGGGCACTCACTTTACTCAGTAAGCCCTCAAGTATTAGATTGATCTCATACTCACACAATTCAACAATAGCTTACCGGAAAAAATCCTAAGGATAGGGAAATCTACCCACTCATATAAGTAGATTTTCTCTACCTTAGTATGTTATGCAGCTATTGCCACATCTGAAGCTACTAGAGCACTCGCCTTTCTCAACAAGCCCTCAGGCAAAGAGTACGCCTCGCCCAATCATAACGTGTTCCATGTATATAGGTACTTCTGATATTATAGTACATTATTCTCTTTGTCATTAATCAATTATACATTTCTGTTCATGTTCTCAGCTTGACATTTCGTAGCGTTTCACTTTACGTGACTCTTTCTCATTTTACATTGTTCACATTTCACATTTCATACCATTTCATTCTTTTTCATTTCATACTTATTTTTCATTTCTTTCCATTTCATAACTAGCATCATTTCAACTGTTGTTAATCAATCTCGGCATCTTTTCAGCCGTGGTTGGTTAGCTTCAGCATCCTTTTAACCGTGGTCGGCATCTTTTTAGCCGTAATTGGTTAGCTTCGGCATCCTTTCAGCTGTGGTTGGCATCTTTTCAGCCATGGTTGGTTAGCTTCGGCATCCTTTCAGTCATAGTCAGCATCTTTTCAGCCGTGGTTGGTTAGTTTCGGCATCCTTTTAGCCGTAGTTGGCAACTTTTCAGCCATGGTTGGTTCCATGATTGCATTAACACTCACATGCAGTATATTTCATATATCATTTTCATACTCAATTCATTTTCTGTATATCTTGCATATCATATATATAATACAATTTCACAAAAAATTCTATTTTACTCATGTCACACAATTTAACAATAAAATTCATACATATATTTCTTGTAAAATAAGTCAACCCACATTTAACATTTATATGCTGAAAATATACCTTTCATTTCTTACATAATTGTCATGAAAATATTTTCCACTTTCATCAGTTCATTTTCGCATATATGTATCTAATAAACAATCATAAACTCGAAAAAACACAATTTAAATGGTTGGCATTTTAAACTCATACCGAAACATATACACGTATATATAACACAATTCATTTTTCATTAAATTCATAAAAATTCTGGTTTAATATATATTTTTTCTCTTACCTGGTTTCTTGAACTACGCCAACAAGGACCTCAAAAAGTACCTGTGGCGCTCACCCGGACCCTGAATCAAAAATCCTAATTCCATTAAATTAACCCTAAATAAATTATTATTTTAATATTTCCTAGGCTCTTAAATACCAAATAAACAGTTATACCCTTAAACATAACCAATTTGTCAAATTTCTCAAATCCCACTCTCGCTTTGGAGTGACCCTAGAAAACCCCAATTAGAAATTTACCCACGCCAAAAATGACGACGATCACGACTAGGATCTCGTGGTGGTATTTGATCGTCGATTTAACAGCAAATTTAACGAGAAATTGAGAAATTAGAGGAAAGTTACCTTACCCCAAGAATGATGCCTACGCCACTCCCACGACAAATCCACTCCAGTAGAAATGTCGGTGGCGAAGTTAGGAATCCAACGATACCTTTCGTTTCTCGATTGGCACTCGTGAGGCCAACGAAATTTAGGAAAGAAAGAGAGGCGGAGATAGAGACGACGGAGAGAGAGCGCATAACTCTCTCTCTTTCTCTGCAATTTAATCCATTCTCTCAACTTCTTTATCTTCTTCTTTTCTTTTCTTTTTTTCCCGTTTACTTACTTTATCATATGAAGATAATAATATTATATATATATATATATATATTATTTATTCAATAAATCAAATTTAAAAATACTTAATTAATTAATAATAAATAATTTTAATTTAATTTAATTTTTTTATTCCTTTTATTTGCTTATTTAATACATTAATTTAATAATGTTTAATTAATTAATTAATTAATAATTTTAATTTATTAACTAATTTTTTAAATTTTTTTTTCTGGGTTATTACATGCATTACACGGCATCCCCGGAAAATGGCATAGCCCCAGGCTCACATGGCATCGTACTAGTACATCTGATGGATCCACACCCTTTGGTGATCAGCCGGTAAGAGGCGATATTTCACACCCTCGGATATAAATCCGGACTCTCTTTCATAACCTAAAACAATTCGAAACACACGTCCCTATATCTCATTTTAGTAAATCACAACTCAATGCATATTCATATAACAGTTCATTCCACACTTATTTGATAATCACAAAATCATGATTTTCAAAATACAGTTTAAAATAAGTCAAGGCATGACCATGTCCATAACACAATATACTCAACACAATATATCCACAGTTTTCCTACGAAACCGAAGATGCAACCCGACGCCTTTTTTTCCCAAAACTGTAACATGAAAACCCCGTAATTTTTACCCCATTAGATTTCCCCAAATAAGTAACCAATACATACATAGGATCGTGAACCACAGTTCTACCGACTCCAATTTAAAAAATAATCGATATAAATAGAATCCCCTTTCCTTTCCTCGAAAATCGAAACACGAACTCTACGACTCCTAAATAGCGAACCAAGTTTTCAAAACCTATAAATCACAGTATGATAATTACTTACAATCTTACTCCCTATAGCTCTATTGAAACGGAAATGAAAATAGAACCCTGCCTCGATTTTTGGGTCAAAACCTGAAGACTTCAAAACGAAGATCCGTTCCACAGAACACGTAGAGATTCCGTCCTAGATCCTCACAGTAACATCGGTTCGTTAATTCTAATGACGAATGGTGAAGAAATCTAGAAAGAGAGAGTGGAGCTTCGAGTTCTAGAGAGAGAGAGAGAAATTTGGATATCTTAAGCAAGAAGCAAAGAAATGGATATTTATAGAGCCTCTAACTCGGCCAAGTTGTACAAGAGACTTCGTTGACGAGAAAAGAAGCCTTGTCGGCGATCCCTGTTCATTTTTACCTTTTTAATTTTCCTTCTCTTTTCTTATTTATTTAATGCACCTATCACGGGTTGGGTTCTTACAATAGTCCCAAAACTATTATTTCATATATGCCTGATAAGTCAAAATATCACATATAATATTTTAATATCATACTTTAATTTAATCAATTAATTTCTAGAAATTCCTGACATAATTCATTCCCCTTACCCGTTTTCTAAGGAAATGCTTGCAGGGATCCTAAATCAGTGCTTGCAGCGTTCACACAAAACCCTGTATTCCACAAACCCTAATTTAATCAGCTCAACCCTAGAATACATACCATCTTAACATTCCTAAGTCCACAGAATCCCAATAACTAATTAAAAAAACAACTCTCTTACCCTAGTTTTGGAGTGATGTCTGGGATTCTCAAAACAACATTCTACTTCGGTTAAAATGACGAGGATCACTGCTAGGCCTTAGAAATGGTGTCTGGTCGTCAATTTGGGTAAGTTTGAGTGAGAAAATGAAGAGAGAGAAAGGGAGGGTTCGCAGCCTAGGAGAGAGAGTGTGTGAGAGAAAATTTCTTTTCAAATAAAATAACTTACAACCTATATATAGTGTTCTATCCAAGAGCAAAACCGTTAACAGTTTTCCTTGGGAACTATAAAATCGTCGACTGTTTTCTGAGCTCCCATAAAAATCGTCGATGGTTTGGTCTTTACCAAACCAAATTTTCTTTTTTTTCATAATTATTTATTAATATTATTTTTCAGGTCTCTACACAAAGTCTACAGAACCTAGCAACCTAGGCTCTAATACCACAACTATAGCGCCCCGAACCCGGTTGACCTAGAGTGCTACCATTTCCTATACATACATCTTTGATACCATAAACATGATGACCCAAACTCAAATGGGGTCCCCGGTGTCCCTGTCTATAAGCTCATTTATAACATGCAGCAGAAATTAAATGAACCTCAATCAAATTACCAGAGCTCTAAACCATCCTAGTTACACATTTGTGTCTCTAGGTTATATATTACATCCCAAATAGAAAAAATATAACAAAATCAAGTATCTCACCACACTTTCAAAAACTAACAAAAACTACACTAAACCTCGTGGCACGCTAGGACTGATTCCCTGTAGGACCTGAAATATGAGATGGATATTGGAGTGAGACACTTCTCAGTAAGGTGGATCAGATTATCATCAGTGTGTGGCTAACATGAGTTTTAGTGTGAACATAATATTTCCATTTATTTAACTGAACAGAAAATGACATTTGGAAACTGTACTCCCTGCATAACTGAAAATACATATATTTTTCTGTATAACATAATTCGACTCAATATAGCTCATTTATCATAAATTTGCAGATATATGCATATAAGAACCAAACTCTTGGGCTAACTGTGCCAACGACATTCTTCCCCCCATGATGGGTTGTGCAATTGGAAGATTGGACTTAGCATCTGGCCAGCCGACCAATGCTAAGTTAAATTACCCCGTTTGTAAGTACGATTTACCTACCCTGTCCCGGAATGTACCTCAGAAGGGGTCTCCTAGAATGTCCTTCAGGAGTAGTACTGTACCCAGGTCAAATCGACTATTTAAGACCACCCTTTCATACCAGTGTGGTTGCATTCCCTGTCAATCTATAGCTACGGTACCATGCTCACATCACATCTGATCCCTCAGGGTTATTAAACCATATATTGCAATTTACGTAATAAAAATTGTATCATGATTTCATTTTCATAAATTTGTATAAAACCTGACATATTCATAATTCTGTATAAAATATGTCATTTCCTGTCTCGGTATAAAACCGGCATATCATAACTCGGCATAAGCCGCCATATCATTATATCATAACCGACATATAGCCGCCATATCATATTATCATAACTGACATATAGCCGCCATATCATTATATTATAACCGCTATATAGCCGCCATATCATATTATCATAACCGACATATAGCCACCATATCATTATATCATAACCGTATAAATTTGCCATATCATATACTGATAAAATCATCTAATAAAACCATCATGTTTAATTATGTTATAATACTTGTTCTCATGCCACATAATTTTGACTGATAAATCATAATACAATAAACTGCCCGGGGAACATATAACTTGCTAAAAACAAATGTATGTTCATCTCTAGGGTTTAATTTAACTCAAACTATATATCTTATTAAAAAAATGAGATGATCAACCCATTCACTTTAGTTTTCCCCAAATACTTATAATAATCAAAACTATCATTTTCATATGCTTGATTCGTTCAAAAAACATACATACTATTCTTGTAATCATATATTTCAATTTAATCGGTTCATACTTCAAGAATAACTTACATAATCAAATCCTCTTACCTTATCATGAAAATCTACTTAAAACCCTTGGAGAACCGAAACCCTAGCTTTTGAACCGGCCGAAGAACACGAACTTGTAAGCCGGGAGGAGGGAGAGAGGATCGGAGAGTGAGAGGGTGGCTCGGGGAAGCTTATGAGAGAGAGAGAGAGAGATACGTGAGAGTTGAGAAAGGAAACCCTAGGAGAGAGAAAATGTGGGTTAGACTGAAAAAATTATTATAAGATTCTAACTTATAAACCCTTGCCCCGCATAAAACCATCGACGGTTTTCCTGAAACCGTCAACGGTTTGGTCATTTACCAAACTAAATTCTCCCATGTACTATACATTTGAGCTCTCGGTAGTTGAAAGCGTCAACGGTTTCCCTAAGCTCACTGAAACTGTCGACGGTTGGTCTTGTGCCGAACCGATTTCCTTCTTTTCTTTACTTTTTCTTTTTTCTTTTCCTTTTCTTTTTCCTTTATTTTCTTGGTTTGGGTTCCTACAATTTTGCTCAGCGACAAGAAGACATGATATAAGTTCAGAAAATTTAGTAAATTTCCTCTCTCTATATTGCTGCTGCAGGAGCACATTAGTGGGATGGAAAATAGAAAAAAAAAAATTCTAACATGTCTTCATCGGTAATATTTTCACCACATAATTTTAGCTTCGAGCTAATCTTATGTAGGGCCGAGTTATATTCACCGATTGTTTTAAAATCTTGCAACATCAGGTGCAACCATTCATATCGAGTTTTTGACAAAATTACATTTTTTTGGTTGTCAAATCTATCCTTTAAATTTTTCCATAGGATAAGTGGGTCTTTAACAGTGAGGTATTCATTTTTAATTCTTTATCTAAATGATGGTGGAGGAAGATTATAGTTTTTGCACGATCCTGCAGGGATGCGGTATTTTCATCTAAAATAGTATCTCCCAAGTTCATTACATTTAGAGGAATATCAGCATCTTGAATCCATGATAAATAATTGTTGCCTTTGATATCAAGGGGAACAAATTCTACTTTGCTTAGATTCAACATCTGAATAAATTAACAATAATAAAACAATTTAGAAAATAAAATATAAAAATTAAAATAAAACTGAGATAATAATATAATAGTATTTCCACCCTTTTGGGGTACTTAAATATGTTTCTTCAAGAACATTATTTTATTTTTCTCAATTTGCACTCTTCCAGCATATGATTTCAATTTACAATACTAAATTGACACTTCTTTCAAAGGTTAAATATACTATTTCATATGGAGAATAAATGTTTCACCTCTTCTAAAGGTCGAATTTAACATTTCTTTGTGAGGTTAAAAACATAGACAGAAAATTTAAATATATTGTCTTTTCAGGAGGACTATCTCTTCAGGAGATTTAAATATGTAAATGAGAAATTTAAATATATTGCCTCTTTAGGAGGACTATCTCTTCAGGAAATTTAAACATGTAAATGAGAAATTTAAATATATTGCCTCTTCAGGAGGACTATCTCTTCGGGAAATATATATACGGAAGATTTAAATATATAGCCTCTTCAGGAGGACTATTATATATATATATATATATATATATAGGCGGTATAAAAATAAACCGACCATTAAGGTGGTATAAATAGAAATTAAACCGTCCATTAAGACGATATATAGAAATATATTAGTCGGTTAGAATCTCATGAATTAAATAAGAATTAAAGAAATATGTCAGCTAGCTAGAGTCTCATGCTAATAATGTGTTATAAAAATGTAGAAAATAAATATAGATGAGACAAAAATTTTACATAGTTTGGCTATGTAATGACCCGAAGAATAATGGTATTTAAATAATAAAGAGGGAGGAAAATGGAAATAGAAACAAAATGAGGCAGCAGAAGATTTGCACAATGCCTTGTCGGCGAAGTCTAGAAGTTCGTCGACTAGCGCATAAAGAGACCTCGTCGATGAAACCATGTCTCGTCGACGAATAGATACCGAGAGGGGTTTTGGGCAGTCTGAAATTCGTTGACGAGGATGTAAGGTTCGTCAACGAAATTTCTTAAGGACTTGTCAACGAGATGACGCATCTCGTTGACGAATTTGGGGTTATAAATTGCTGAAACCCGGATTTTTCAACAGAATTTTGGCGCAAAAGACTCTTTCTCTCTCTAAAACGCCTCTTTCTCCTTCTTTCTTCGATCTCGGCCCTGCCTTTCACCGGATTGACGATCTGAAGCCACCACGACGCTCTTGGCGAAGTTCTCTGCAAGTTTGCTGGAGTGGATCGTTGGTGGAAGTGGTTTGAAATTCATCCCAAATTCAGGATAAGTGTTTTATTTAGAATTTGCTTTTCCTACAGTTATAGGAAGTGTAGTATGCAAGAAAATACTAATATTTTGT
This sequence comes from Malania oleifera, assembly GCF_029873635.1. Classification (NCBI taxonomy): domain Eukaryota; kingdom Viridiplantae; phylum Streptophyta; class Magnoliopsida; order Santalales; family Ximeniaceae; genus Malania; species Malania oleifera. Next base: position 27,578,736 of record NC_080426.1, on the reverse strand, counting down.
TCTGGGAGATGTCGTTTTTAGGGTGTTGAGTGGAGAACCCTGCGGGTGTAGGGTCAGAGTTCAGTGAGGGCTTTTTTAAAAATTAGGTAAGGAAAATATACTATGCTAGGAGATTTTACTTATATTATTAGAGATTTTATATGCATGTATACCAGCTATTATGCAGTTTTATAGAATAAAAGTATTAAAGAATGTGTGGTCTGAGTAGATATTATCTGATATAGAATCTTATGCAGTTTTTCTCAGAATATCATGTTATATAGTATATACGAGCATATGTACATCCACAGTTTTATTCATATTAGTATATATTTAGATATTTACATAGACAGATATATATACATGTACACAAATGTTTACTTAGATCAAAATATACAGTATTTACAGAATGTCATGTTTTCCTAATGTCATAATAGTCAGTTTATATAGACAAAATATACTTATAACATCAAGATGCTACAGACATGTTGTTTAGATATTACACTATTTACAGTACAGAATTATAATGTTATCTTTATTTTGAAAACATGATAAAAACAGCAAGGATACTTATAGTATATATATTTATATAGTATCAGATCCCTGATGAGATATTGCAAACAGATACAGTCTGCAGAGCACGGTACCGTTGCTATATATAGAATAGAGTGTAACCATATATCTTAGATAGTGTGTGGGTACCGTCAAACCATGCTCGGAGAGGATGGCGCTTCCCACTTAGGATGAGGGGGCTAGTTTGATGAGGTAGCAGTTCCAATTCCGTGCTTAGGAGTGAATGTAGTTTGGCCGGACTGAGGTAGTGTAGAGTATAATGACTTACCTAGAGGGCAGACCAGCGTTAAGTCCCACCTACGGGCCGCACAACCCTGTCATGAGGGGTCAAATCATGACATACAGATTTCTAGGGAAAAACATAGTTTTATATATGTATATAGTTTTACAGCGTTTAATGTATATAGTATGATATTAGTAGTACAAAAGATAGAAAGTTCAGATGTTACAGTTATATTTTAAACTACGATTGACGTAAAATTTATTTATACTGATTTGCCAACTTTACAGTTTCAAAAGTTATTATTATTAATATGCAACTTGGTCGCCACACACTAGTAATAACATATTTTCACTTACTAAGCGTCGACTCATCCCATCATTTTAACATTTTTCAGGTGAGCTAACTAGGCGAGCAGATCAGGCTCATGGTTAGAGAGTCCCTTGGTTGCTCTGTACTTAGGGTAAGTTGGTACAGGGAGGTTTGAGTTTTGGGGAAGTGATACTAGTATATGTAAATATAATATGGAAAATTACTGGATTCTGGTACTGTATGTATATTCGTGGTTATGTGATTTATGTTTTCCCGCTGCATAGGTGTGCCCACTATCTACAGAAATGCTTCAGCGCCTATTTGAGGTCTGAGAGTCTATAGCAGGGATATTTAAGTAATATATATAATGATATTAAAAAAATGATATAATTTTGAGATCATTACAAGCTATGCCTACTCTACAGGCAGATGAGATCAAAACTTCACTATTACAGGAGAAATTACAATAAGATATGAAACCGACCTTGTATAAGATATCTATATCTCCTCTTTATCCCTTCTTACTATATGTCTACTTACATGGAAGCATCAAATGTGTCCCAAATGAGAAGGGGAGAATGCCCTTTTATAGGGCAATATGGATAGCTAAACATTTATTAGGAGAAAAATCAAAGGGGTGGAAGATAGAGGGACATACACTTTATAAGTACAAATATATGGGGTAGGTTCACATGAGACATGAATTTGTGTAGATAAATAGGGTAAGTTTATAGTTGACATGGGGACATCCACCTATATTTCATAACATCTATGTAATTTTAGCAATAGTTTTATATTCCGAGCGGCATTTTGACACCTGCCACTTAAATTTATATGAATTTGTATATAGTATAATATTAAATTATATTAAATTTCATTTAAATTTATACAAATTCAAAACTTGAAATACACATTTATTACATACTCTCATATACTACTTTATTTAATATAATTTAATATGAATGGGAACTATTTGAAAAAAAAAAAAACATGTGTTTGGTTAACTCCACTTATTACTTTCTAATTTTTTTGCTGATTACATAAATATTAAATATTAGCATGGTACTGTTGGATAAAATTAGGAATTGCTATAACTTTGATTTTTTTTTTTTTTCAATTTACACCACTGTAAGTCATCGCACATTGAATAATATGAAGATAATGTGTAAGGTATATTACAAATTGAAGTTTAGTAACTGATTGAAGAAATTATTCAAGTTTAGTAATCGTTTATAAAATTTATCCTAATTCTTAAAGTTTAATAAAATAAAATAATTAATAATTAATAAATTAATAATATCTCATATCAAATTAAGACTAAAAAATAAGGTGCAATTTTGCAATTTTTTGAAAAATTTAAAAATAAAATTATTTTTCATAATTGGCCATACTTTTAGATTTGTCATTATTCTTTCTACTATTTAATAGTACCTATAATAGCTCACTTTTTCTCAGTAGTGCTGTTTATTTTATGCTACAGATGCCATTTAAAGCCCCAATCCTTCTATGTTAACTTCCATAAGTGTTATGCTTAATTTATTGCAAATATATTTATTACTGAATTTATCTTTTAACATTATACCACATTAGCATCCTCATTTTGAAAACTTTTATTTTGTTTGCTTAGTTGCCCAAACATTATGGCCCATATATTATATAGCTAGTTGGTACGGATTCATGTCATAGAGATTTGACAAATTTTACATTGATTATCATTCATTATCATAAAAATTTTGTTCTAAAAAAGAGAGGGTCTATTTTGACATACCAACAAATTGTAAGTTTGGTAGAACCTTTATGGTCTGTTGGAAAAAAATTAGAATAAGGGGGTTCATTGGAATGAGGAAACCCATACATAGATACCTCTCACGACCCCAAACCAAACTAGAACTCTTTGGAATTGTTGAAGTCAAATAATATGTTGCAGAATTTCTAAAATGAATACGCTCAAAGTTAAAATGAAAGATGATTGGAAATGACCGTAGAACTTCACAATGTCAGAGTCAAGTGAAACCCAATCAGTGAAAATAACAAGCAGATTTCAGTGTGATGCCAAGGCGTCTAATGTTTCACCAGAAGCCAGCTTCCTTCTAGTAATGCTTGTCCATGCTCAACATGTTCATTTTGCGCAAGTATTTATTCATGTTTGAGTTGTGGGGGTTACACTCAAAATGGTCAAGGCTGTAAGTAAGTGTGATTTTGCCTAAAAGGAGGGCTGAAGATCCCTGAGCCCCCTCTGTAGGCAACCCAAATGCCGAAAAAACCAGTACACGAAGGTATTTTGAGTCAAGTCTCAGCATTGTTATATAACGATACTTGTGCTACATTTGGGAGCACCGATTTTGGACCTTAGATTTAAATTTGAATGAATTTGAATAAATTTCAATATAATTTTATATTATATCTTATTCAAATCCAATACAAATCCAAATTCATACATTATCAAAACAAAAAGTTTAGATTTTCTATTGACATCATATTGTAGATTTTGCAAAGGCTTTTTGAGATGCATAAGCACATTGTTGAACTGCACAAATTATAGTGTTCTCACTTTCTTCACTTTCACAACAACTCCTTCCCTTTTTTTTTTTTTTGCCAATTTCATTGGATGATTGGAAACGAAATAACTTCCATATACCCTTTCCTGTCTGTTTAACTCATCTCTAATGCCTAGTGAACTCCCTTAAATAGTCTTATGCTTAGTGATCTCTATATTTGTTGATCGAAGATTTATGGCTTGCTCAGGTCATGTAAAACCAAAACCTCAAGAAACTTCACTAAACTCAGAACAGATCTGCAAACCCAATGTTGACATGTAAAGAACTTGTCACTTTAGATCAACAGAAATTTTTTAAAAAAAAATTGATGTGGAATAAATGATCAGTTGTGGGGCTTCATTCATGTTGTGAATTCATCTCTAATGCAAATATGATATGAAAAGAACTACTAATACTACTACTAATAAAGTTAAAGTTTTCTACCAGCAGAACACCAAAACATGCTTTCAAAGAAAAAATATTTAGGCCTCTAATCCTACTGTAATCTCTTAGGAGACTCAGAGCTAATAAATTTTGATTAATCTAGGTTCTTAACAGAAATCTTACACGGCGAGGCTTCCTGCCATCCTTTTCCCCAGTGGAATTAGATCTTTTAAGACAAGACTTTAGGTTGAACATGGGTGTCGTAAACTCGACTCTTTTTCTCTTCTGTTCATATGGGTCAAGCCAAAACCTGACATCCGCATGACCAAATATATCCCTTCTCTTAGCAAATTGGTAAGCAGCCACTGCATCAAGTTGGCAAAAGAAAACCACATGGGCAGAACCCGTATAGAAAAAGATTTTTGTTTTTAAAGAATCCACCGGACCAAATTTACTGAATTTCTTCACCAACTCAACCTTGGAAGGCAGAGCAAAATCCTTGGGGAACTTCATGTGCAAAGATGCAGGACCAACGAATCTGCCAACTTTTTCTGGTTCCTCAACCACTTGTGACTTAGCTGGTAAATCAGAATCAGTTGGCTCCTTTAGTTCTAAATCCTCCATGGAAGTCTTCTTAATAGTGGATTTCAGGATCACCTCCCTATTGGTCACATCAGATGTGGAACGACTACTACTGCTAGGCTGCATCTTGTTTTGATCAGTAGATAAGGAATTGTATCCACCGACTTCATCCTCATTGGCATGAGTTCCAACTGCATTCTTAAACAATGGCACAGTAGCAGAAGGCTGCACCAAACCAATGTGGGGATCAATTTTCACGTCCCCCGATACATTATGAACATCGGAAACACAAGCTACTTTGTCTGTCACGTTAGATGTGGAACCAACACTATTGTTTAACTGCATCTTGATCTGATTTATGAATAATGACGGATATTCGCTCGTTGTTGCAGTTGCATCACCAGCTTCATAACCATCAACATGATTTCCAATTGCATTCTTGAACCATACACTGGCAGAAGGCTGGACCAAACTGAGGTTGACATCACCTTTCATGTGCTCAGTGATTTTGTCAGAGGCGTTATTTAGATAGGAAATGGAGGTTCCACAATCATTTACATTAAACACACTTCCTTTACATTTCTGCTTCTTAACACAATATACCAAGGCCTTATCATCATTTAGAATATTAACTCTTCCTCCAGGTTTCTGCCCCATGCCAACTTCAATCATTTCAGGCATGGCAGATTTTTCAAGCCCCCTTTTCAATGCCAAACGGTTGAAAGGGCTTCCCGTGTAAAGTGTTAAGACACCAGAAGTATCTGCAATGCCATTTTTGTTTTCAACCTCCTTCCTCAGCCAAATCATGGAGGCATTATTGCATCCAGAATGATAGAATTGATCTTCACTGGTTTTATGAAGAGAATTTTCTCCTGGCCAGGGATTAGATATATTCTGGTATAAGAAATTCTGCACCATTATTTTCAAGCACTGTCCCCAACCACAGAAAGCATTTCGAGCCAGACAGTGCAAGTTTGCATGCATATCACAGTGACATTGTTCCACACTTTGCTCAGTGGAGTCTTTCTGATTTCCTGTCCTGAGTTCAAATGCCAGGGGAAAGCCATGACACTGACTTTCTTCATGTTGTCTTCTTACCAAGACACTGTCAGATCCATCAACATTTATGTCCGCAGGTGCATTGTCCAGCTCCTCAGGAGAGTAAGAATTAGCATTTTCTGGGAAGCAATCTTCCTTATGTTCACTGTAAGAAATAACAGCATCGTCATTGTTTTGCCTTGTAATTCCTGAGTTCACCAATCCTCTATCTCCTTCAGGCACTGAATGTTCCTCCATTAAAGCACTTGATTCGCCACCAAATTCCACTTGATTCTGGTGCAGAGAAGTAATAGCTTTTTCTGAAACAGAAGCACTGCAGTTTGCTCTCTTTTTTGCCCAAATTGCAAAATTATTATCCACTTGCTTAGACAATGCCTCACATTTATTCCTCAGTTCTAAGTCTCTCGATTCTTGGATGATTGGGTGCACAGTGTTTCCAAATGATGATGACTGCATTGTTGAATAAATGCCTGATTCAAAGTCAAAAGAAAAGAAAATTAACAAAAAAATCTGCCCAGTTCAAGATGTTAAAAAGAAAACTAAAGAATCTTGGACTGCTGCTGTTGCTGCTAATATTGGTAACTTATTAAAAAAATCAAGGAGAGTAGTCAAAGGCTCGCTGAATAGCATAAGAAGGTGAGAACATAATTGCAGTACAACAGTTAAGCTACAGCACATATATTCTTTGGAGACATACCTAAGGTGTTTCAAAATCTAGATAAAGTTTTCTTCTGTGAAATGGATTGATAACTACTGAAATAGAATTATAATGTGATAATTCTCCACTTTTACTAATAAAAGAATATGTTATGCGGAAAATATAGAATTTAAAACCCAGGATCGTTAGATTTAGTGTTCCACAATGAAAACATTTTGGAACCTCTGTACCAGTTCCTGATTCACTGGGTGTTAGAATTTACTGATTATCATGGTTCAGTATCGAACTTGCCAACACATATTTTATCAATCCAATTGAGGAGAAAAATTCAAAATTTCACTTAGTGCAGTTAAAGATCTAAAAAAAATTTGGCTTGCAAGTTACTTAAATGTTCATCCTTTCTTTTTCTTTACAAATTGCATATGGTTTCCTCGTGAAACACCACATCCATACAAATAAATAGCAAGGGGTGCCTCTTCTCGTATCACAAAACGAAAATAACACCACTGCTATTTGATGAAATTGAGGACCAAGAGCTGCTAATGTATTTGCATCTCCACTTTCAAAAGCCACTTAGTGCCTCCCGACTTATTTATCCTTATCTCCTGGAACCATTTTTATCCAGTATCCTCCAGGCATATTAACTACAATAAAAAACTCAACCACAGCTCCTTGATTCCTCTAAATTAATCTTGGAAATAGATATGACTGAGTGACCACATTGTGTACTAATTTGCATGAGAAATTACAACCCTGCTGATCTGAAAACTGAAAAATTATATGGCATAGCAGTCATCAAAATAGATGATAAGTACTAGCAAACCATCATCAAAGTTTTTTTATTTTTTTTAATAAATATGTAAAAATGGGAAAAAAATAAAACAGGAACCCTTTCCCATGAACATCACACCAAATCTATCAATTCAACTCATGAATCTAACAAATTTATATGAATTTATCAATTCACACAACACTAGATCTATCATATCCTAACAAACCTGATTGATTTAGAACATCATTTCTTTTATTTATTTATTTATTTATAACATGATTACCTTCCATTCTTTGCCTGTGTTATTTTTGTGCTAAAACAGGAGAAATAGAACTTTAGGTCTTACATTGTTGGAGTATAGTGTTCTTCCATTGAGAAGAAAGCGCAGAACACTCATCAATTCAAATAAAAACAAAATAAAACAATAATACTACTAGAAATTCGTCCAAAAAATTAATAGCCGTAATCTTAAAAAATGAAATCTTTAAGACTGCCAAGAACTTGAACCAGCTCTGACACATCTTATCAAACATTAACTCTTTTTGAACTCAAAAACCTCTCGGCTTTGAGTTTTGATATTGACATATTACCACCAGGCAGACATGCCTAATTTTGTTTATAATGGGTGATTATATTCATTTAATCAGTTCTCTTTCGATGCCAAGTAAGCATTCAGAGACCAACTACAAATGATATTTTGACATCTTTAGCTGAATCACTGCAAAACAGCTACAGATGAATTATTCCTTTTTGATACAGCATTTCCTCAGTTGCAACAGGAATGAATACGAACTGCTTTAGGGAAAGTATCATGATCCAGATTGTCACACAAATGTTGCTTGTAGTCCCAAAAAGAATTAATGTTGGATAAGATGTGTTGAGCTTTTTTTAAACTCAACAAAATCTCATTATTCTTCTAATTATAGCGATTAAGAAAACAGGCGAACCAAGAATTAAAATGAAGAAACACAATACAGTGAGGATTTTATTATAGATAAAAATGAGGAAATTTTGAAATGATACAGTATGAGAGAACAACTGGTCAACTTTTTTTGGGTATTTCAGGAAAGCAAAAGGCCACACCACTGCCTTGTATTGATCATCTCCATAAATAATTCAAGCATGATTCATGACTCATGAGTATGAGGATACCCACGAGTAAAAATGAATGAATAAATAAATAAATAAAGTGGCAAGAAGATCAAGTAAACTAGAGATGGAACAACAAATTCACGTACCGGTTAACACAGTTTTTGAACTTTCAATAGCAGAAGAACTCTTACAGCGCCGCCATGGCTCCTGGTACATAAGATACTGCTTCATCGAAACATAGTACCGAAAGATATCAAGCTGAGAAACCACCCTCGCCGCAGTAGCAATCTCTGCTTCTTCAATCCAAGGGAAAACAGCCATTCCGTGCACAAACCTCAACACCAAATCCGGCCGAAACGAACTGGTCTCCTCAAGAACCTGCTCCTTAGGTTTTCGGCGCACAGTCATGTGTTCCAACGACAATTGGCAAGGGCACATTAGCCGCCAAGCAGCGTTTCGACGAAACCGTACTAGAGCACGATTTAGCAACTCCTCAGACCCAACATGCTTATAGAGCGATTCGAAATTTTCCTCGAAGGAGCAGATTTCGGAATCCGGGAAGTACCGAGTTCTTGGGCAGTCGAAGAAGGAGACGAGAACCCCCCGCTGATCCCATCTCCGAACGAAACAGGGCTGCCATGATTGTGTTTGGTGCGAGGTCCTTCCCCAGACGACGTCTCCTTTCTGATAATTTCCGCGCACAAGCTCCATTTTACTCGCAAATCAAAAGCCTTCCCAGATTACTCGGCAGTCACAGAAATCTCAACGCTTCATTTTCCCTTCCCCAAAACTATCTCTCTCCTGTGTCTCCTGCAAACCCATGAACACACCATTAGGTTTAACCCCCACTCTCCCGCAAATCCATGAACATGTTGCGAACAAATTTGAAATGAGTTTATGGGCACTGCGGTCTACATCTACTACCACCGAAAGTTTATAAAATGGATACAAAAGGCATGAGAGTTTTTCCTCGTCTTAACTTTTTTAAAAAATATATATATTAAATAATATCACAGATAAGTAGACTCTGATGTAATCTCACTACTCGGAACAGCGAGATTTCTCACGTATGTATTTTCCTTGACTGTCACACGTTCGTGTCAGATTGGGTCTGACATTTAAATCTCGCTGCACAAAATAGCGAGATTTGCTTAAATATTACTACTCCAAGTAGCGAGATTTCGTGCACCTAACTTTTCCCTTTATTACTTATTAATAATTAATTAAATTGAAAATTCTTCAGTTATTAATTTAAATTTTGACATACAATAAATTATAGTTCGTAATTTAGTTAAATATATTTTTTTATCAAAAATAAATATAACAGTCATACACTATAAATATACACTAATTATATTTAATTAAATTGAGAAATCTTTTATTATTTTTTTGAATAGGAAATATTTAAATATTAATTGCAAATAATTAGTATTTAAATAATTTAACATGTTCCAAATAGAGCTTATGCTTCTTCTGTTGCCACTGTCTCTAGCACAAAGAGAGCCTAAGGTCTGTTGCCCAAGAAGTTGCTGCTGCTGCTATCGTTGTCAGCATAAATATTTATGGAAGCGCTGACGCTTATTTTATTCTCTTTTGGTTCTCCTTTTGTTCTCATGTTTTCTTTTAACATTACTAATTTGTTTTTTCTCTAACAATGAGTTTTAGGGATCTTGTTCCCTTTGATGGACTTAGGATTTTAATTTCCGCATTTCTGGCATTTCTTATTTTTGGTTTGTTTCTCTATTATCCTCTGTGTGTGTGTGTGTGTGTGTGTTTCTGTTCCACCATTTTTCTTATAAATTCTAATGTCATATTCATTTTGCTGATATGGATGTTTCAATTTTCTTCTGTTAAGGGTTAACCGTCCTTTTATAAATTGCAAAGAAAATTGAAATGATGAAGAGTAGAGAATAAAATATTGATTATTTTCATATGTAAAATACCGAAGTAAAGTATCTAATTTTTTCGGATTTAAAAACCTGCAAAGAAAAAAGACATCTTGGGTTTGTTAAGGTTAACATGGATGGATTGCTAATATGGAGGAAAGTGGGTGTAAATGCTGACGATTGCTATGAGAGTTTAGCCCAAGCACTAGAAGACATGTTTGTTAATCCAACAACGGGCATCACTTCCATTTTATCAGTAATGTGTAATTTACTTATTTTCTACAATTCGATCTTAAAAGTTTTGATGTGCGACTATTGTTAAATCATTGTTGCACCTCAATCTAACGACTAGCTTTTAGAACCTAGTGGTTTAAGAGTACATAGACATTTTGACCTCAAAGTTAAATTAGTACGACTAGGACAATAATGAGTTGCATAGATAATTTTATTCTAGTTTTAAAATGTAATTATAATTGTGTAACTACGTTTGAGTAGATAGAGTGTGCAAGCAAGAATGGCCTCCAAGCTTTTAAATGGATCATCCGAATTTGTGCTCACTTATAAAGATAAGGAGACAGACTAGATGCTCGTAGGAGATGTTCCTTGGGAGTATGCACCTTTCATTTCATTCCAAACAGAGCTTCCTCTTCTTCTGATGCTGCTGTCTCTAGCACAAAGAGAGCCGCCGATTCTGTTGCCCAAGAAGTTGTTGCTACTGCTACCGTTGTCAGCATAAATATTTATGGTAGCATAACACTTTTTTTATTTTCTTTTGGTTCTCTTTTTGTTCTCATGTTTTCTTTTAGCATTATTAATGTGTTTTTTCTCTGATAATGAGTTTTAGGGATCCTGTTCCCTTTGATGGAGTTAGGATTTTAATTTCTGCATTTCTGACATTTCCTATTTTTGGTTTGTTCCTCTATTATCCTCTCTCTCTCTCTCTCTCTCTCTATCTCTCTCTCTCTCTCTCTCTCTCTCTCTCTCTCTCTCTCTCTCTCTCTGTGTTTCTGTTCCACCATTTTCCCTATAAATTCTAATGTCATTTTCATTTTTCTAATATGCGTGTTTCAATTTTCTTTTGTTAAGGGTTAACCGTCCTTTTATAAATTGCAGAGAAAACTGAAATGATGAAGAGTAGAGAAAAAAAATATTGATTATTTTTATATGTAAAATACCGAAGTAAAGTTTCTAATTTTCCCAAATTTGAAGCTCGCAAAGAAAAACCAATTTATTAAAATATTAATCCATTTTTGTTGCAAAAATTAATCCTCTCAGCAACCAGGCAAAGCATATATTAACTAATCCTATAGAGTTATTTTTTATTTGGAGTTTTGTGTAATTGAGAAATTGTCCTTCTCTTCTACACCGTCTCTTTCTTGCTACTGTGAAACCATTTAAATTTAGTTAACTTTGAGAAGGGTCACTCATAAGGATCTGCCTATATTAATTTGGATTGTTAAAAGATTGGGATCATGACTGAAACTAAAAGATTGGCATAATTGATGCCTCATGTCACTATTTATTCTCTCTCTCCATGTCTCAACTAATATATTACTCATTAGTCATTACTATAAATAATTTTGTTCCTTGGGAGCAGTCAGGTTGTGGGATGGCCGCCTATAAAGGCTTATAGGATGAACAACTTGGCTAACCAGGCAAAGACTTTGACCTCTGAAGAAGATGAGACATGCGAGGATGATAAATTGCAGGATACTTCAAAGAAAAAAGGGTACAATGGTGGCAAGAAGAACAATACTGCTACTATGGAAAAAGGACATCTAGGGTTTGTTAAGGTTAACATGGATGGATTGCCAATAGGGAGGAAAGTGGATCTAAATGCTCAGGCTTGCTATGAGACTTTAAGCCAAGCACTGGCGGACATGTTTGTTAATCCAACCACGGGCATCACTTTGATTCACGAGTGTATTCTTTATTTTTTATATTTTTTATCAGTAATGTGTAATTTACTTATTTCTATCAATTTGATCTTAAAATTTTTTATGTGAGACTATTGTTAAATCATTGTTGCACCTCAATTTAACGACTAGGTTTAAGAACCAAGTGGTTTAGTAGGACTAGGACAGTAATGAGTTACATAGATAATTTTGTTATAGTTTTAAACTGTAATTATGATTGTGTAACTACGTTCGAGTGGAAAGAGTGAGCAAGCATGAATGACCTCCCAGCTTTTAAATGGATCATCCGAATTTGTGCTCACTTATGAAGATAAGGAGGCGGACTGGATGCTCGTACGAGATGTTCCTTGGGAGTATGCACCTTTCATTTCATTCTAAATGATTATACTAGTACAATATATATGTACTTATGTATATATGTTTGTGTGAATGTGTCTTTGTGTGTATATATGCACATATTTATGTATAATGTTTGTATATGCACTACTAAGCCCCAAATGGAATGATGTCAAATGACAGGGCTAGGCCTGTGGAAGACTAGCTGGTTTATTTTGAGCAACATTTTTAGGTGTAGGAGCAGTAGCTGCACTACTAGTAACCTAATATTAAACATTTTGGACAATGCTTTTAAGACTTATTTCATTCAAGTTCCTAGGTACTCCGAGCAGTGCATATCAAATAGAACATCATAAGAAAAGACAATATTGTAGTTGGAAATTGAGAGATAGGGTTAGCAAGTATCAGTTCGTCCAGGTTTTGAACATTGAGCTGGATCAAATTAAAGAGGTGTTTGTGCTTATCGAAGTCCTTTTTTTACACTTGTTACGTACACTATTTCGTAGGATTAATTTGAAATAGATACGCAATTGCCAAATTTTTGTAATAATGTTTCATATGTATAGGCATGTTGCCTATAAAAGATAGCCTTATGGTTAGAAATTTGACTTCGTTTGGTACATGCTTGAGCATGAATGTTGTGTTTAGTTTAGGGGGGGGGGGGAGGGAGATATAGGGTTCAAATTTCGGGAACAAAGTTTATTCCTCCAATTATTGTCAAACTTCATGTATGCAGTTCCACTAATATGCGATGCTCATTTGGCAGCAATTTTTAATGACAATTCATGAAGTTTGACATAATTTTCTTTTGTGGTAAGTATGCAGCTCATGACCTACTTTACAGGCATGAATTCTTTTCACATAAACCATGGTATATGTCCAATGAGTTACTATATATTTATAACGTCTGATTTTTATATTGAGTTCTTTAGTTGTTGTTGTCTCAATATTCTATAATATAAATAATAGTAATATGAGTATTGGACGTCAAAAGAAAACATTTATCTAACACACTCGATATCAGTATGTTCACAACGTTACATTCACCAGTTCCATACACATCCAACATATCAAATTACTGTAAAAATTTCGACAGAGTCCCATTTAAAAATTTAGCATTTCCATCCACACACCTATTCAAAGAAAACATTTATCCTACACAAGGCATGCCGGTATGTTCACAATGTTACATTCACCACTGTCATACACATCGACCGTATCAAATTACTATAAAAATTTCGACAGAGTCTCCTTTAAAAATTTAGCATTTCCATCCATGCACATATTCAAAGAAAACATTTATCAAACACAATTGATACCAGTATGTTCACAATGTTACATACACCAGTTACATACACATCCAACTTATCAAATTACTATAAAAAATTCGGCAGAGTTCCCTTTGGAACATTCAGCATATCCATCCATGCTACTGTTCAAAGAAAACATTTATCCTACACAACATTTGGCATACCAATATGTTTACAACGTTACCTCCACCAGTTATATACACATCCAACCTATCATAACCAAATATCATTCACATATTCATCCTGTGGAGAATGAATAAATATTTTAAATTATACATAAATAATACAACGATCCTTTTAGATTGGAAGAAAAAATATAATATCGTACAAATGAAATAATAGACCGTTCATCTATGCAAATGAAATAATGGAAATCCTCATATTGTACAAAAGATTAATACAATGATCTATACAAGTTAAAAAATGAACAAATAGATGCTTGTCACTTCAAATAATACGATTAACTATACAAATGAAACAATGAACAAACACATGATGTACAAGTTAAGTAATGAACAAATACATGATGTACAAATGAAAGAATGAACATATACATGTTGTACAAGTGAAATAATACAGCGATGATCTCCTACTAGGTGCCGCAGGGAGGTCGTCTCCAGTGTCGGGGTGGCTGTCGTCTGCGTCTACCCTCTCTTGGCTGCTCCTCCGCGTCAGGCGTCCGACCTCGTCAATGTGCTACATGCCCGCAATCTCTGCCCATAGGTAGTGGATCATCTATCTCCATGCGAAGTGGACGGGGAACTAAGTCGTATGAAGTCTCTGGACAAGTCTGAGGTGGCAACGCTGGTGCATCCACCTCATCCTCATCAAGAGGGTCGTCTAGCAGGTACGACATCGACGGGGTGGCAGCAGAGTCCAATGAGAAGGCCTCCTGACTACTAGATGGGCCTGCAATATCGTTGGATGTCGATGGGGCATACGGTGCAGACGGCCCAAATACATACTCCGCCTATACAACGAGTGGCGAGAAGGTCGAACTCGGGGGACGACTGGAGAAAGCTGCTTGTCCTCCTCGTATTGGAGCTGCTCGACCACCTCGTGGTGCCGAAGACTAGTGTGGTGTAGGGATCTGTCGCCCGTCCTCGTAGACAACGTCCAGACCTGCTCTCACTAAATTGCTCACAACGGGATCTGAAGAGAGCTAGTCAACCTGGTGTAGTATGTTTGCCTGCAACATACGAAAAAAGGGGTTACCACATTGACAACTTAATGTAAACGCTAAAAAATTATGTATATGTTAGAGAATTCTTACGAGGCTCATGTAAACTGCCGCGGTCTTGTTTACAAAGCGTCGTGTGATCGATCGATATCACGTGTAATATGGGTCCTCCGGACCCATCGGACCCTCCGCCTCCACTCCCTGTACGATGTACTCCTGGCGATGCCCCCGCATAGTCACGTACATCGCGTGCTCGGTAGCCCAATCTATATTCCTCCGACCATGGCCATCAATCTCGTGTAGGTCGTCCCCACGTACATCAACCCCCAATGTTGAAAAGCGGTCTGGAATGCCCTGTCGAAAGCCGAACTGACGCATCACTCGGTCACGGAGATGCCACTCGATAATATGAAAACAAATAAGTGGCACTCGTTCTACCCAGCGGTCCCTCCCAACTACATAATCAGCGGGTAGGTCGGCTAAAATGTCGACCGTGTAGGGCGACCATATGAACTGCACTTAAACATATGCAAAATGTAAGAGGTTTGTAGGGATATCATATACATATGCAATATGGTGAGTACACTTGAAGGAGACTATACCTCGTGCTCCCGGTGCATGTCCAACTCGAACTTGTACCAGGGTAGCGTATGTTGCGCAACATTTGGCCCCAACAACTTATCCCTCCACCTGTACAAAATAATACATTAGTGAACAGATGTGACGACTAATACGTACTAGGAATTAATATTCGTATTAAGTACAAATCACTTCATAAGTTGTGAATGAACTTACTAACCTCTATGCGAGTGGAGCTGGGTCAATCGGGTGACCGTCCTAGTCCCTCTCAATAAGACACCGGACACCCCGGCATGTAGGAGCTAAGGACATGAATCTCTCCCACGCCCAAACCTGTAGTAAGCAGAGTGCTCCTCTGATTTGTAAGTGGGAGACGTCAGTAGCGCGGCACATCTCCCGGTAAAGCCACGCTAACGTCACGAAGCCCTAACTATACTAGTGTATCTCTGCTCGCTCCACGAGAAGTGGAAGGAACATCAAATGTGCATAACTCCTCAAGAGGTCGCAGAATAGTGTCCCACATATGAATCACAGCAAATGGGCACGTGTGTGGCACGCCACTGTATGATCATCTGTAGCTACCGAGAGCTGGTGAAACATCTCGCCCTCAAGAAATGACATGTGAATACGGGAGCCAACCATCTCACCCTCGGGTGGCACCACCCCTAACAATCTCACACATGCGGCGCAATGCTCCCCCTTGACCGGCGCCCCCTTCCGGTATTGGTCTAGCCGTACGACCAGTGACGGAACTCCCATCAATCGGCAGCCCAAACAACACCACCATATCCTGGAGGGTGATAGTCACCTCCCCATGCGGTAGGTGGAACGTGTGTGTCTCCGGCCTCCATCGCTCAACCAAAGAAGTCATGAGATGCCAATCCAATTGGATATGGCCAATCTGGAATATCCCGTAGAAGCCCGCCTCTTGTATCCAATCAATAATGCGGGGGTCTGCGCCTATCCTATTATGTACGACTTGTGTGCCCCCTCGGTAACATAATACGTCAGCGTGCAAGCCGGTCCACACCCGAGTGGACCGATGACGATCGCCCATCATCAATACACTGGAATCAAATGGCCCTAGATCAATCCTGCAAAAAGAAAGCATTGTTAAGTAATCACTATAACAATAACAGGTACATAAGGGAACTCACTGAGTTTGGCATTATGGACTGTCCATACTGTGAGGCTAAAACTTCCCTTTGGCTTCGTCGAGGGTAAATAAAGGAAACTAGTATCCTTTGAACATAGCCTTAATCACAACGGGCTCTTTGGAACATTTAGAATCTTTAGTTTTTATAAATGGGGTGAATACATGGGATGCAACAAGGCATGAAGTTTGGACATTGGATAGCACCCCGAATCATTCGTTTTCCATTTATTTGGCAATTAAAGGTAATAATAGGACTTCATAGTAACCTATAAGTGATACGTCAATGCGAAGGTCCAGCTGTATCCCCGGGTTGTGTCCTTCTCAGACACCTCATGCGGTTATGTCCTTCTTGATGGCATATGCTGCACGTGATATTCTTCCTATCTTCTCAGGCGTCCATCTCGTTGTGTATACGTGAGCTCCTAGGTCAACCTTTATGTCGGGTATATGCTAGATTGGCCTGCAAATTCGGTAACGAGGATGTTGGCCAATATGCCTCGTGCATAATCGAATGAAAATCCGTAGCATATGTCGCATAGTGCTCCAACATGGCTCAACATACTGGGTTGCGTTTAGCCGTGTCTCTGCATAGGTGGCGAGAAGGTGGGAGCAGGGAAAGTGTAAAGCTTGCCATTTCCCGCACAAGCATTTGCGCCTCTAGATGCTCAGAGTTTGGACGTTGTTTCTTTTATGGGGTCCCAACTGCCCGGTCGTGATTCTAAAAGTACCCCTAGACTGGTTGAAGGTTGTGACTCGATGCCTGGTCGCCTTTAGCTCCTTCTTTCGATTCGCTAACAATATATGTGGAGTCAATGCATTTCCTCCAAATATTACGTTACGAGCAGCCTCCCGTCGGCTATTGAAATAATGTGCAAAACGATAAAATGTTAGTTGCACAAGGGCTATTATGGGAAGGCTACGAGCGCCTTTTAGGACGGCATTGAAACATTCAACAAGGTTAGTGGTCATTTTCCCATACCTCTTTCCACCGTTGTGGCACTGAGTCCACATATAAGGAGGAATCTGATCGAAGAACGACTTCGCTGGCTCCCCACCCTCATCGAATATCCTCTCCATCCACATGTCAAATTTTCTCACCTGATGCTCCCTTCCCGCTCGCTCAGCCATTCGCTTCAGATTGACACTCCGCACTTTTGTATTAAAGTTGCTCATCACATGTCGAAGGCAAAATCGGTGATGGGCATGTGGTGGCTGCCAATCAAGATTGCGCTACACTGCAGTGAAAATCCCTGGATGCCGATCTGATATAAGGCAAATTTCGTCCCTGTCGTTAATGGAACGAAGACAACACAAAAACTAATTCCACGTGTCCAGGATTACCTTTTGCACAATAGAGAATGCAAGGGGAAATATTTGCCTATTTGCATCTAGGCACGTCACAATAAGGAGTTTGCCCTTGTACTTACCGTACAAGTGTGTCCTGTCCACACCTATAACGGGAGGGCAGTGATGAAAACCCTGAATAGAATGACCAAAATACGGATACGAATGTTGCGGTGCTCTCACTACCTAGAATAGAAGTCCACCTCCACCATGCTATAGTCCCAGGATTGTACGTGCATATCGCTTCCATCCATTTCAGCAACGTTTCATAGGATTTCTCCCAATCGCCGAATACTTGGGCAATTGCCTTCTGTTTGCCCAACCAAACCTTCTTATAAGAGATTGAATAACCAAAACGACGATCTATGAACTCCTTCAATGTGGCGATCGACGTCGACGCATCTCCCCTTATCATATTCACTATCTCCCTAGCAATGAGAGACGATGAGATTTTTTTATGATCCTACGAGAGAAGTTTGTTTAGACACGTGTGTGGACCACTATATTGGGTGATTTCGAATAAACGGTGTTTCATTCGACACATGGCACACAATCTCCATCCGCAGTTGTTGTCCTTACACCTAGCAACCCATAAATCTAGGGTAGATCGCACGATGTGGAAGTCATGGTGGGTGCGAGTGTGATACATTCGCACTACGGCGATCAGCTGATCCTTCGATCCGAAGAGCATCCCCTTACTCAACTCGTAGGATTCAACCCAACGAGTCATGCGTATAGGAAGCTCATCCACCGCAATTAAATATGCAACATCTAGGTCAATATGACCATACATCGGAGGCTCGTCCATGAATTGGGCATTGAATGTTGCGTCATCCATGTCACGAGGGGGTGGGTTCACATCATCGGGGGCCTCATTTAACCCTTCACCCATTTCCTGCTCGTGCGTGTCTTCATCTTCGAGATGAACATCGTTTATAATGTTCATGCCCTCATCCAATGCGTCGTTTGCAATGGCGAACAACGATGCTGGTCCATCTATCGGGATGTCTTCACAATCTCCTCGCGGATATGTTTCAGGAACAGGTGTTTCGTGAGCCGACGACTCGAATGACGATCCTAGATATTCGTTAAAATCGACCGTAGGCATACCACCAACCTCCACACTCACATTGAGATGATGTGTTTAATGGGTGTCTTCCTCAACTTCATCCAAATGCTCGGCAGGCGCGTCTAGATGCCTAGCCGCGATTACACCCATTTGATGAATTGTTTTGACATATAATTGCACCGTTAAATATGTCTTACCTATGCAGTGTGCGTCCAACACAATGCACAGACCATAATCATCATATATGGGAACAGTCTCATAGAAGACTGTATTATTGTACCCTCGCAAAGGGTATCTTGTGGTCACCCGCAATGCATATTGATCTGGATCAATATGCAAATATTTATATATCTTCGTATATAATTTATTTAATTTACACCTATGGTCAATTCGAATTGGTCGAACTAGCAGACTACTATAACTAACACCATCTACTCCGGTTATGATATCCCCCCCTATGTACAATAATACCGTCACTGGAGCACTACTTGAGCTTCCTGCCATTTAAGTTAGCGCTCGGGAAATAAAAAATACCTACGCAAAACAAAATTGTATGTATAAGTGCTACGTCTTACTAATAGTAATCAATAATTAATTTCACTAAGTTGAGTCATCTTATAACTCTATTATGATCATTAAACTCTCTTACAGCTTTTAAACCTTCGAGTATATAGACTTTGGAGTGTCTTTATTTCGTTACAAAAATTTGAGACCTTAGATTTGGATTTCAATATATTTGAGTAATTTTTAATATATACATTACATTTTATTTAAATCCAATGCAAGTTCACATTCAATTCTGAGGTCTCTCCAAAGATAAGGTAATAATATTTTTTATCATAAAAATATTTAATTTATATATGCATGTCAGAATGTTATTTAATTAAGTACAAATCATTTCATAAGTTAGGAAAATTCTTGAACTTTTAAAATATAGCTAAGATCTTATTTTTCCTACATAAGTTGTTGCGATTTCTTAGGTTAACAATCTGAATACTCAACATTTAAATAAAGAATATAGATAGTGTGTTAATTAATTATATTTTATTAATAATTAATACCTTATTAAATAAGATCAGTTTATTATATTTAATTAACAATAATCTTGTTATTAATGTATATTTACAACATATTACTATGATATAAATGAATATTACTAATTTAATTTAACATATTAATTTATTTAATGTTAATTCAAATTAATAAAGTTATGGTTACATGTAGCATTTTGGAAAGTAAAACAAAAAAAGAAAATAAGAACCCAACAATTAAAACTTAAAACTTCCTAATTGTAACACTTTTAATGGGTTTCAAGTGGACAAACTTTTCTAAGTATAAGGAGCGACTCAATATAGACTAAGTAAATAATATTAACACCATGATTTATGTGAATTAACCTTTGAAGACTATTCCTTCATTATGAATAGCATTTGAGGAAGGAGAAAATATTTTTTTTTCATTATGAATCAAATAGTGATACACCAAAAATAGCACTCAATGCTCAAACCTTAACTCCAACACACCTAGCCTCAAGGAGAATAAAAATGTCAAAACTTATAAACATAAGAAATAGATTATCAAATAAGGTTTAGGCTAAAAGCCTAAAAACATAATAACTAGATTGTTAAATCAGATTTTAGACTAAAACACGAGCATTCAAGAGGTACGTTTAATGACATATTCAAAGTGTGAGATAGGTAGAAAAATTGTTTGTTAAATTTATGATTATTCTTACATGACATTATATTTTCGTTCTAAAAACTTTTAAAAAAAAAATTGTGAAAATTCCTAGGTAGCAAAACCCCCCATTTAAAAAAAAAAAAAAAATTTCTTAGGTAGCTAAGCCCGAGGAAAATCACAAGTTAATGACATGTTGAACTTGTAAGTGTAGTTAGGATTTAAGCCAATCTATGATTATCTGTTTTTTTTTTTTTCTATTTTTACCCAACAAACAACCCAAACATTGCCTTCTTTTATTATTATTATATATATAAAGATTTTGAAAAATTCTTACAAGAGTATAATTTTCGAAAAAAAGTTGCAATTTCAGCAACAATAATTAAAATTCATAATTATTCCCTGAAAATTAATGAAAAAGATTGCTCACATCCATAACAATTAATGGAATTTTAAACAATTTCAGAATATGCAAAAAATATACAAAAGTTCATGACAGGAAAGGGTTCATACTTAATAATAATAAGTATTAATATTAAATTCATAACAGCAGGAAAGGGTTCATAGCAGGAACAGGTTCATAAACAGAAATTAATGTTATAATTTCATAACATTACAAACATAATTATAAATAAAAATTTTCATACTTATTAATAATAACTTAAATGTATTTTGAATCTATTATTTTGAATAATCCTCACCTCCATTCAAAAAGTTATAATTTCATAACATTATAAACATAATTATAAATAATAATTTCCATACTTAATAATAAAAACTGAAATACATAACTGAAATAAAAGACACATGAAATACGTGGCAGCAAAATCAATATAAAATTCAAGGAAATAAAAAAGAAAAGCAGAATAATCCTAACCTCAGTGTTGGGAGTTTCCGGTAAATGCTTCCAATCAACAACAAAATAATTAAAACTTCATTCAAAATAACAGATTCAACGAAAATAAAAAATATGAGTAGCAAAGGGTTATGTAAGAATCACGTGCCTCATCTCCCCCTTTTATGCCTTCTCCCCAACGTTCAACGAGCAACGAGCAATCTCCAACGGTCACCTGCTCTGCTCTCCTGCAATATCGTCCGGCAGCTCTACAAAGTGAACTTTCCTCTCTTCCTGGTTCGTCTGCGGGCATAGACAAGGAAGAAATTCAATTTCGAAGCAAATCTCGCTAGTTCAACCAACGAGATTTGTCATGCGTCCAACGCCGGGTGGTTAAGCATTTAATGTTCCCAACAAAATCTCGCTACACGAAGTAGCGCGATTTGCCACGCGTCCACCGGACTAAAGCTCACCCTGACTAAATCTCGCTACTTGGAGTAGCGAGATTTGCCATGCGTTCGCTGCACCATCCTTCGTCCAAAGTAAATCTCGCTACTTGGAGTAGCAAAATTTATTTAAATCTCATTACTCCAAATAGCGAGATTACGTAAGGGCCATTATGGGAAATACTTCCCAAAATAGGGTATTATTTAATATATTTTTTTTTAAAAGTCAAAACGGGAAAAAACTCAATGGCATAAGCCTAGTAAGATAGAAAGATCTCACCAATATTATGAATAAAGCTCCCAAAAGAACCAACAAGAGTACATCTAGAATATCCCAATATGCTGTTAATAATATACAACCGGAGTCACACGAAGATGAAGGTAGCAGCAGGTTGCAGCACTGGAGAAGATGACCGGCACAGGCGTGGGCGTGCTGCGGGCGCTGGCTGCAAGTGCTGGTTGTAGGCACTGAAGGTTTTGTAAGAAAAACAGAGAGCAGAGAGGTAGCCACTATGTTGTGCACAATGCTTGGGCTAGGAGAAGCTCGTGCAAAAATTAGTAAAGGAAGTGGAGGAGGCACACACTGCTGAGCATTGTCTCATCCCAATGGTTTAACATTTTTCAGGTGATCTAGTTAGGCGAGCAGATCAGGCTCACCGATAGAGAGATCTTTTGTACTATCCTATTTTAAGGGGTAAGTTATTCAAGGGAATGTGTTTTTGGAGTAGATAAAACTGGGGTGATGTGTAAACATGTATGTATGGTTTGGAAACACTAAATTTTGGTATTGTAAATATAGATGTATGACTTTATGTTTTCCGCTGCATAGGTGTGTTGATTTATGTACAGGGATACCTCAATGCCATCTGGGCCTTGAGATGTTATAGTAGGTGTTACATGGGTATCAAAGTAAATTAAATAATAAAAAATGGTGGTGTAATTTTTGGGTCATTACAGTTTGATATTAGAGCCTAAGTTGCTAGGTTTTGTAGACTCTAGAGTACAGTAGAAAACAATACCAGAATATAAGAATGGAATCATAAGAAGAGTGGAACAAGATTACAATGAGTTAATGTTGGGAAATTAGGATGAAAATTTAGGATTCTGTTCTACGGTTTGGAGGTAGAATTTCGGGGTGGTTTCTGTAGGTGACGATTTCAAGAAAACCATAGTAAACTATCGACTACTTCTATTTCCATATGGTAGGGTCAGACCTTAAATTAGTGATAAGAGGTAAGGGGTATTTTAGTATAGTATTGTAAGGTTCGGATTCTAAGAAAAATTTGGTAATATTGTAGGATGGACCAGGAGGTAGTAGCGCTCAAGTAGTAACCCGGATAATTATGGGAATTAAATAGTATAGAAAAGAGAGGGAAAAAGAATTTTAAATCGGGACGCAGTAGGGCCTCGTCTTGGGCTCGTCAATGTGGACGCGTGTCTCGTTGACAAGCATTTACCGAGGGGCCGTTTTTGGGGCCTGAAACTTGTTGACGAGGGTTAGGTGCTCGTCAACAAACTTCTTTCTTGAACTCATCAATGAGGTGATGTGGCTCATCGACAAGGCCACGTGGAAAAGGGTCTATAAATAGTAGAAAATCGGGATTCAGCAAGAAAAAATTATTTTTCCTCATTTCTCTCTCTCTCCTACTCGGTTCCCCTCACTTCTCTCTACATTTCTCGCTCCATATCTCCCCATTCAAATATCCAAAGAGGCCACGTTGATCCTGGGGAGATTATCTACAAGTTTGCTAAAGTAAATTGTTGGTTTGGCCAACTAGGGCACCATCCCAAAATTTGGATATGTTGAATATTTGGGTATTTTCAATTGTATCAGGCTTATTTGAGTTTAGATTTTAAGTTATATGGGAATATACTGGAGTTTTTTGGAATAAAATTAAGATGTTATGATTTCAGCACTAGGGTGTTTTTAGGACCCATGCAGGTATAGGTTGAGGACCTAGTGAATATTTTGAGGAGCCCAGGTAAATTATAACTCTGAAAATTTACGAGTATGTAGATTTGGGGAAATATAGTTGATTTATTGGAAATATGCATATATGTATTATTTCAAGATTTTGGGGATAGTATGTCGTGAGCGTGAGGATTAAATCGGAGGCGAGCCTTCTAGCCAGTTAGGTAAGAGAAATATGCTATGCTAGGAAATTCAGAAAAATTATTAATAAATTATAGTACTTGTTTATTAATATATAGGGTATAAATTATACAGTTTTACAAATTTCAGAACACGAGTTTTACTAATTGTGTAGCTTGAGTAAATACTTGTTAAGTACAAAATTTATATAGTTTTCAGTATGTCATGATTTATAGTGTATACATAGACAACTATATTTTATAGACAGATATCTACCAGATAGATATTTTACAAATATTATATAGACAAGTATTTTACAATAATTACAGAATGTCATGCCTTCCAAAACCATAACACTCAGACATTACAGATTATTTAGTCAGATATAACAGTTAGATATTATAGTCAGATATTATAGAATTTCCAAATCAGATTAATAGTGTTATGGTTATTTTGGAATCATGATGAAAATAGTAGGATATCTATAGAAATAGTATATACAGTATCAAACCCTGATGAATCAAGTTATGTTCAGCTAGTAGAGCACGGTACAGTAGCTAGTATAGATCAGAGTGCAACCACACATCTCAGATAGTGTGTGGATGGTTTCCATCAACCGTGCCTGGAGGGATTGCAGATTCCCCAGAAGACTAGGTTGAGGTGGCCGGTTTGACAAAGTAGTTACCAGTTCCGGGCCCAGGAGAGATTGCAGTTTGGCCGAACTAAGGATTGATAGAGTATAGTTGGCCTACCAGGTAAGCCAACTATACTCTATCAATCCTTAGTTCGGCCAAACTGCAATCTGGTAGGCCAATCAGGATTAAGTCCCACCTACGGGCCGCACAACCCTATCATGAGGGGTTAAATCATGACGTATAGTTTTTCAGGGTAAACATCTCAATTATGTATATGTATACAGATTTACAGAATATCAGCAAATATAGTATAATACTAGAAGTATGAAAAAGTAGAAAACTCAGATATTACAGTTATACTTTAAATATAATCAATACAAGTTATACTGTATATTGATTTACCAGCTTTTACAGTTTCAAATATTGTCAGTATGTTATTTATGAAACTCAGTCACCACACACTAGTAATAGCATATTTCCTCTTACTAAGCGTTGTCTCATCCCAATGGTTTAACATTTTTCAGGTGATTCAGTTAGGCGAGCAGATCAGGCTCGCAGATAGAGAGGTCTTTTGTACTACCCTATTTAAAGGGTAAGTAAGTGTATTCAGGGGATTGTATTTTTTAGTAGATGAAACTAGGGTGGAATGTAAATATGTATGTATGGTTTGGAAACACTAAATTCTGGTATTGTAATTATGAATGTATGACTTTGTGTTTTTCACTGCATAGGTGTGTCAATTTATGTACAGGGATACCTTAGGGCCATATGGGTCCCGAGATGTTATAGTAGGTATTATAGGGGTATCAGAGTAAATATTAAAAAAATGGTGTAATTTTTGGGTCATTACAGCTTATGCTAGTGGCGACGACGGAGCAGGGCCTTCTAGTGCAGGAGGCGGGGATTCAGATGTTGTGTTACGTAGTATGGCTCAGCAGGTCATGGTTGAGATTTCCCAGAGCTCCAGGGAGCGGGAAGGTCCATCTACAGCTCACGGGTGCACGATAGAAAATTTTACAAAGATGAACCCACCAGCATTTTCAGGAGTAGCTGATCCTGCAGTTGCAAAAAACTGAATGCAGGAGATAGAGAAGATTTTGACGGTGCTTTGCTGCACCGATGAGCAGAGGGTCCTCTATGTCACCTGTAAGTTGACAAGGGAGGCTGAGAGATGGTGGACAACCACTAGATTACTAGAGGAGCAGAGATCAATTCCAGTGCCGATGACTTGGGCCTGATTCAGGGACATATTATTTGATAGATACTATCCTACCTCGGTCTGAGAGGCTAGAGTACAAGAATTCTTGAGCTTGTCCCAGGGATCAATGATAGTCCAACAGTACGCGGCGAAATTCATCGAGTTGTCGCGTTTCTACCCTTATTATTGACATTATTGGTTATATCCCGTTTTGATTATAACAAATACTCTAATATTTAATGGTTGATGAGTTTGTGTGTAGAACTAATCGGAAGTATCATATGGTGCAAGTACATGAGCTTAAAGAAGATGAAGACTCAAAATATTTATTCATTATAATTTATATTTATCATTTTGGGTTTGTAATAGTAAAATAGGAAAATGGTTTGTAATAATTAATGTCTTACCTACATGGTAGGATAGATAAACTCAAAACCATAGATGGACCTTAAGGAATATCCTAGTTGACCGACGCCAGATTTTTGGGGTTAATTCTCAAATGTCTTAGATTGACCTTAGGACCCACAAATATGTATGAAAAAGTTCCCTATTGTATTAAAAATAAATATCATGTGAATATGGTGAATGTATAAAGGAGTTGGAATCGAAATGCATTAAAAATGTATGTTTGGTCGACCGAACTTTCATAGTGTAAATCTATCAGTCGACTGAATCGGTCAAGCGCTCAACCTTTTGACCATAGCTTGGTCGACCATCCTGTACCAAGTTCATATGACTTGGTCGATCGAACTCCCACCGAGTCAACCTTTGACTCCTTGGTCAACCGACCAAATTTAAATGGGCAACGCCCTGGTCGACCGAACCCACACGTGGAAAAATCCAACGCCCTGGTCGACCGAACTACCTAGTTCAAAATCACACGGTCGACCAAACCACGCAGAAATGGAAAAATTGCCTTAGGACCCTTAGTCTGGTCGACCAAACTTCCAGTTCAAATTTTACCTAGTCGACCGAACTTAGTCACTTGGTCAATCGAACTTCAAGTTCGATCGATCGGTGCTCTTGGGTTGCCCCAATTATTTTTACTATAGTTAAAATATTTAAATGGGGTTGATTGTATTAAAATGTATTAAAACATTTATAATAATTTCATATGTGTCCTAAACGATTATATTTTTTGGAAACTCTATATATACCCCTTTATTTGCAAAAATTAGCATGAGATTAGCAAAATAATTAGCAAATATCCTCTAAATCTCAAAAACCCTATTTTTCATATTCAAGCTATATACTCCCATTCTTACTCATCCATATTGCAAATACCACTTAGTAAGTGTGCTCTTGTGTTCATCTCACCAAGCTTAAACTCTCACTTGCTCATTTTGAACATCTCTTGTGGTTTATATTGAGAAAAATTATTTGTTGAGATATTTGAAGTATGCTTGTGATCTTTGTTTGTGCATTGTTATTGAAATCAATTTTTGACACAAAAATCATATCATTTACACTCTCATGCACTAATTGCAATATTTGCATAATTATTTGAGAGTAAACACTTAGACTACACTGAACTTATC
Source organism: Malania oleifera (assembly GCF_029873635.1). Classification (NCBI taxonomy): domain Eukaryota; kingdom Viridiplantae; phylum Streptophyta; class Magnoliopsida; order Santalales; family Ximeniaceae; genus Malania; species Malania oleifera. The sequence continues at coordinate 27,551,371 of NC_080426.1, read as the reverse complement.
AAACCCTATCTTTTGGCAGTATATTGATTATATTGTGCGTATTGTAGTACATATCTGCTTGGTTAAGAAGCACATTTGTTGTACATAAATTTTATTGAGAAATCTGTTGTATTCCAAGCGTGACCTGAGGGGGCGGTAATCCAGCCCGGTAGGTTTGTATAGGTTGAGGTCAGCCCTGTATTAATTGACCTGGTTGTAAAAGTTGAGGTCAGCCCTGTGCTAATTAACCTAATTGTTTAGGTGCCGCTCCACCTGTTAAGTGTGCCTATAATGGTAATCCTTGTGCTTGTTAGCCAAGGTGGGGACGTAGGCAATTTGGCCGAACCTCGATAACATATTGTGTGTATTGTTTACTTTTCCGCACTTTACTTTTACTACACGTATATATTCATTTGTTGATTGCATAGATTGACCCTAGGTTGTGTAATACTGCTGTTAAACCAATTGACCTAGGCGATAATTTTTAAATTCCCAATTCACCCCCCCCTCTTGGGGTTGCACCAAAGCTAACACTTATATTGTTCCAGATGAAGCTAAGAAGGTCAGGATGTTCGAGAGAAATTTGAAGCGGGACATTTATAGACAGGTAGGAGTACTAAAGATACAGGATTTCTCAAAGCTAGTTGACAAGGCCATAATAGTTGAGGACAGTTTGCCGAGAGAGACTGACATACAGAGCCAGAAGAAGAGGGCCAAACCTTCGAGTTTTTTGGCGGGTTCCAGTCGAGGCCCTTAGAAAGGAGGTAGATTCGGTGGGGGTCGGAGGCAGATAACAGAGCACAGTGGATTTCAGGGTGGGCAGTCTTATCCCACCTGCCCCAGATGTGGACGGAGACATCCAGGTGAGTACCGGCTGGGGGAGAATGTCTGCAGCCATTGTGGGAGGTCCAACCATATGGTCTGATCATGTTAGGGACCGCCAATTTATGCACCAGCTCCCAGACTAAACTGGGGTGGTCATCAAGCACCCCGTGGAGGCCAGCAGAGGAATACAACGCCGGCGAGGGTCTATGCATTGACGTAGGGAGATGCCAAGGTTGCTGGAGACGTTGTCATAGGTACACTTACTGTAGTTATTATTTTGTTTGACACAGGTGCCACCCATTCCTTTATATCGACAGGATATGTTAAAATAACTAGGTTAGAGGCACATTTATTATATGTTGAGTTGTCTTTAGTCACGCCGACGAGATCTATGGTAAGGTGTAGGAAGGTACTTCAGAACTTTCCTGTAGTGATCTAAAAAAAATAATAATAATAATAAATAAATAAATTTAAAAAACAAAAAAATAAATTAAAATAATAATAATTAAAATTAATTAATTAATTAATTAAAATTTTTTAAAAAAATTAATTATTATTAATTAAATAATATAATATAATATTTTATATATATATAGATAAGAAACCTCTTGAAGTTACAGGAGATCCAGAGACGCATATCCCCCCTGAAATTTCCTGCGCGTCCCTCACTCCTTCCATCTCCGTCTCTCTCCCTCTCTCAATTTCTCAATGGATTTGTGGTGGATCGGGAAACGGAAGGTGTCATTGGATTCCTAGTTCGGCCGCCAAAATTTCTATTGGAGCAGATTTGTCGTAGAAGCGGCCTAGACATTATTCCTGAGGTGAGACAATTTTTTCCTAATTTCTCAATTTCGCTTTAAATCTGCCGTTAAATTGACAATCGGGCACCACCACGGTGTCCAAGTCACAATCATCGTCATTTTTCCTGGAGTAAATTTCTAATTGGGGTTTTCTAGGCCCCACTCCAAAGCGAGAGTGAGATTTGGAAAATTTGACAAATTGGTTATATTTGCAGGTATAACTATTTATTTGGAAATTATGACCCTAAGAAATATTTAAATAGTATTTTATTTAGGGATAATTTAATGGAACTAGGGCTTTTGAACCAAAGTCCAGGTGAGCGCCGCAGGCATCTTTTCGGGGTCCCTATTAGCGTAGTGCAAGAAATCAGGTAAGGGGAAAAATATATATTAAACCATAATTTCTATGAATTTAATGAAAAATGAATTGTATTATAAATACATGTATATATTTCGGTATGGGCTTAAAATGCCAACCATTTAAATTATGTTTTTCCAAGTTTAGGATTTTTTATTAGATACGTATATGTGAAATTGAACTGATGAAAGTGAAATATTTTTCAGAATAATTATATAAGAAATTAAAGGAATTTTTCTAATATATGAATGTTAAATGTGACTTGGCTTATTGTCAGGAAATTTATGAATTTTACTACTAAATTGTGTAACATGAGTAAATAGGAATTTTGTGTGGAAATATAATATATATGAGATTTACGATATTCCGGAAATGAACTAAGTATGAAAATGTTATATGAAATATGTTGTTTGTGTGTGTTAATGCAACCGTATAAACAGCTGAAAGATACTGGGTAATGTATGACAGCTAGGGGTGTACAAAAATTACTGAAAAATTGAAAACCACACTGAAACCATAAACAATTCGTTTTTCATTTTTCGATTTTCGATGTCAATTGCAGTTTACAAAAATAAAAATATTCAATTTTAGTTTCGATTTCAGTTTTAAGTTGAACTTGAACTGACAAAATCGAAAAACCAATTTACATATATATAATTATATATACACGGACACGGTAACATAGGGTTTTAGTTTTTAATTATATATTTTCACTTTTCAGTTTTCACCTTTTCAGTTTTCACCTTTTTCAGTTTTCAATCAATTGATTCAATTTCACGCCGCCTCCCTCCTCTCGCCTCCTTCTCTTCTTCTTCCTCAATCCTCATTTCCCAGTTCTTTACTGTGAGTCTGTGAGCGGCGTGCGTGCGCAGCGGCTGCCGACCAGTGTGCCTCCTCCCCTCCTTCTCCTTCATCATTTTTCTTCTTCTCTTCTGATCTTCTCGGCTCTCGCTATGAGCATGTGAGTCTATGACTCCGTTAGCCGGTTGTGTGTTGTCCACCGTGCGTGCCTCCCGCCTCCTCCTCCTTCCTCATTTTTCTTCTTCTCTTCTCAGCTCTCGCCTCTCATTGTGAGTCCGTGATTTCTTTGTGTCGTGCGTCCATTGTCACTCATCCGACCTTGTCTGAGTCATCTCTCAGACTTTCACTCATCACTCTCACAGTCTCACAGACTCACTCTCTCGAGTCTCATCTCTATTGCGTCGTGCGTCCGCCGTGCGCCTACGGCTCTGCCTCTCTCCTGGCTCTCGTGTCTTCAGTTTTCAGATCAGAGCACCACCTGCGTCCTGTTGCTGCTGTTGTAGCCTGTAAGGTTACTTTTTTTGTAAAAAAAATCGGTTTAGAACCGAAAAACCGCAACTGAACCTCCACATTTTTGGTTTTTAATTAAAACAATTCAGTTCGGAAATCACAAAATCAAAAAATTCGGTTCATTTTTTGGTTTTGGCCAAAATTGAACCGCACCAAACCATGTATAGCCCTAATGACATCTGAAAAATATTGGGTAAAACAGTTAAAAGATGTTAAGTAAAACAGTTAAAAGATGTTGGGTAAATGTATGACAGTTGAAAATGTTGGGTAAAATAGCTGAAATATGTTGGGTAAAACAGCTGAAAGATGTTGGGTAAATGTATGAGAGCTCAAAAATGTTGGGTAAAACAGCTGAAAGATGTTGGGTATGAAATGAAATGAAATGAAAATGGAAATGAATGAAATGAAAATGAAATGTGAAATGTGAACAATGTAAAATGGGAAAGAGCCATGTAAAGAGAAATGAAATAAAAAGTAAAAGATGGAAACATAAACAGTTAAGAAATGCAAAGTAATGGCAAACAAAATAATGGATTATGGTATTATCTGTATTTATGTTAGTAGCATATGTTATGTTTGAGCGAGGCAAACTCTTCACCCGAGGGCTTGCTAAGAAAGGGCAGTGCTCTGGTTGTATCAGGTGTAGCAGTAGGCTCCATAACGTGCTAAGATAGATGGAAACTACTCGTATGGGCAAGTAGATTTCCCTATTCTTGGGAGCCTTCGCCGGTAAAATTTTGTATGAACTGTGTAAGTACGAGATTAAGTTATCACTTGAGGGCTTACTGAGTAAGGTCAGTGCCCTTGTATGCTTTAGCTATGACCTTTGGGTTGCCTAAGTATTAGAGCAGAGGGGTGCTACTTGTATGGGCGGGTAATCACTCCTATTCTTAAGTAATCTCGTGGGTAAAATACCTTACATGTGTTTGAATAGGATCGGAAAATGATTTCAGGAATTATCTTAATGATTTGCAAATGATAAATAATATGTTATATATAAACTCATGTTGGCCGCACATTGTTTTAATATATTGTTCTTCACTTACTGAGATGTGTCTCACTCGAATATGAACTAATATTTTTTAGGACCTCCACGAGATCGAGCTTAGAGAGCTCGAGCTATTATAATACTTTTAAGGAAAAGGGTATAATTTTGATAATATTTTGGGATATAAATATTTATATTTTAAGTCTTCTGAGAAATGGATGGTTGTGAAACATACTGGTGTTTGTGAATACTGGAAGTGTAGGTTATGTTTCGGAGATATGTATATATGTGAATACAGGTGGATGTATGATTTATGTTAGAATGTAGATGGATGTAGAAAACTCTGGTTTTATATTTGTTGGAAGATTATGGTTATGTTTTCCGCTATATAAATGATATTAGAATGTGGATTATTAGGTAAATGAATGGATTAGTAGCACTCCAGACCCACTTAGGGGGTCTGGGCGTTACAAATGGTATCAGAGCCAAGTTCCAACCGAAAGTGTGATTAATTCCACATTGCCTGAATATGGAAATGTTTGAGTATTAGGTTAGATATGATTTATACCAGAGTATAGGAAACAACTACGATAAGGATGCTAGATGGATAGGTTAGGTTAGGTATTGAGAAGTAGGTTTGGTGTAAGGAAGTATAGGATTTTGTTTTGTAGTTTAGAGCAGAAATACGTCAACGATTTCCTATGATTTTTCCGAAGCAGTCGACATCCTTAGAAAAGCCATGGTAAACCTTAAATGATTTTGTTTCTAAGCTGTGAAACTAGTCCTTATATGAGGAATTTGAATGTATATTGGATTTAAATTATATAATTGTGTTGTTGAGGTTATGATATGGAATTCTTATCTCTTTCTTGTCCTATTTTCAGGATGGATCCTAGATATGAGGATGTGGAGGTAAAAGGGAAATATGATTCAGAGACCTCCAGTGAAGAGGAAATTGATACCTCTGTGATGTTGAGAGGTATAGCCCGGCAGGTCAGGACAGAAATGAGAAAGGATTCCAGAGAACAAAACTGCCCAACTGCAGATAAGGGCAGTAGTATCAAGGAATTTATAAGGTTGAACCCTCCTACTTTTGAAGGGGGACTTGATCTGGTAATTGCAGAGAACTAGGTTCAACAGATAGAAGAGATATTGGAGGTACTTGACTGCACGGATGAGCAGAGGGTCCGTTATACTGCATTCAAGATGACTGGAGAGGCGAAGTGCTGGTGGCTTTCTGCGAAGCTACTATAGGATCAAAGAGTGGTAAAGATAGCTCTTACTTGGGAGAGATTCAAGGAGCTGTTCTTTGACAGGTATTTTCCTTCATCTATTAAAGAGGAAAAGATTGAAAAATTTACTAATCTGACACAGGGGAATATGACGGTCGGCAAATATGCGGATAAGTTTGTTGAATTGTCATGTTTTGCTCCGTTTCTGATCCTGAATGAAGTAAGGAAGACTATAAAATTTGAAAAAGGTCTGAGGCGCATAATTTATGAGCTAGACTTGGGGTTTCAGGTTCATAATTTTTCAGATTTGGTTGATAAGGTTTCGGTGCTGGAAAAGAGCATCCAGGGCAGTATAAAGCCTGCAGAGTAGAAGAAGAGGCCTACACCACCTAGTTTCGAGGCTGAGGTCAATCAGGGGTCAGGGAAGAAAGGAAAAGATGCAGTGGGTCCTGGTTATCAGGGTAATTAGTCCTACCCCGTGTGTTAGACATGTAACAAGCGGCATAGGGGAAAATGCTGGTTTCGGACTCCTACTTGTTTTAGGTGCGGTAAATCTGGGCATGTTAAGAAGAATTGTAGAGAACCGTTGCCTGTAGTACCTGCACAAAATCAAGATCGAGGAAAACAGTAAATACCACTTAGCAAAGGTGGTCCGACACGAGTTTACTCATTGATCCAGCTTGAGCCAGAGAATGCTAGAGGGGCAAGTATAAATTTATGTTTAAGATAATGATGATCGTATTTAATTTTAGATGATACAAAAGTTTATTTGGTGATATATATATATATAAAATTGCATAATTTGATAAATTTTAGTGATGTAAAAAGATGATTAGTTAGTAAAATTTCGAGGACGAAATTTCTCAAGGAGGGGAGAATGTAGTGATCTAGAAAAAAAAAATCAAAAATTAATTAATTAATTAATTAAAATAATATAATAATAACTAAAATTAATTAATTAAAATTTTAAAAAATTAATTTAATTAATTAAATATTTATTATTAATTAAATAATATAATATAATATTATATTATATATATATGTAAGAAACCTCCTGAAGTTACAGGAGATCTAGAGACACATCCCCCCCTTGAAATTTCCTGTGCGTCCTTCACTCCTTTTGTCTCCGTCTCTCTCCCTCTCTCAATTTCTCGACGGATTTGTAGCAGATCGGGAAACAAAAGGTGTCGTTGGATTCCTAGTTCCATCGCCAAAATTTCTACTGGAGTGAATTTGTCGCGGAAGCGGCTTAGGCACTATTCTTGGGATAAGATAATTTTTTCTTAATTTCTCAATTTCGCTTTAAATCTGCCGTTAAATCGACGATCGGGCACCACCACGGTATCCTAGTCGCGATCGTCGTCATTTTGCCTTGAGTAAATTTCCAATTGGGGTTTTCTAGACCCCACTCCAAAGCGAGAGTGAGATTTGAGAAATTTGGCGAATTGGTTATATTTGCGGGTATAACTATTTATTTAGAAATTATGACCCTAGGAAATATTTAAATAGTATTTTATTTAGGGATAATTTAATGAAACTAGGGTTTTCGAACCAAGGTCCGGGTGAGCGCCACAGGTATCTTTTTGGGGCCCCTATTGGCATAGTGCAAGAAATCAGGTAAGGGAAAAAATATATATTAAACCATAATTTCTATGAATTTAATGAAAAATGTATTGTGTTCTAAATACGTGTATATATTTCAGTATAGGTTTAAAATACCAACCATTTAAATTATGTTTTTCCCAGTTTAAGGTTGTTTATTAGATACGTATATGTGAAATTGAACTAATGAAAGTAAAATATTTTTCAGAATAATTATATAAGAAATTAAAGGTATTTTTTAGTATATGAATGTTAAATGTGGGTTGACTTATTTTCAGGCAATTTAAGAATTTTACTGCTAAATTGTGTGGCATGAGTAAATAAGAATGCTGTGTGGAAATATGATATAGGTATAAGATGTATGATATTCAGGAAATGAATTGAGTATGAAAATGCTATATGAAATATGTTACTTGTGTGTATTAATGCAATCGTGTAAACAACTGAAAGATGTTGGGTAAATGTATGACAGCTGAAAAATGTTGGGTAAAACAGCTAAAAGATGTTGGGTAAAATAGCTAAAAGATACTAGGTAAATGTATGACAGCTGAAAATGTTGGGTAAAACAGATGAAATATGTTGGGTAAAACAGTTGAAAGATGCTGGGTAAATGTATGAGAACTCAAAAATATTGGGTAAAATAGCTGAAAGATGTTGGGTATGAAATGAAATGAAATGAAAATGAAAATTAATGAAATAGAAATGAAATGTGAAATGTGAACAATGTAAAATAGGAAAGATCCACGTAAAAAGAAATGAAATGAAAAGTAAAAGATGGAAACATGAACAGTTGAGAAATGCAAAGTAATGACAGAAAATAATGTATTATGGTATTATCAATATTTATGCTAGTAGCACATGTTACGTTTGAGCGAAGCAATCTCTTCACTCAAGGGCTTGCTGAGAAATGCGAGTGCCCTGGTTGTATCAGGTATAGCAGTAGGCTGTATAACGTGTTAGGGTAGAGGGAAACTACTTATATGGGCGGGTAGATTTCCCTATTCTTGGGAGCCTTCATCGGTAAACTTTTGTATGAACTATGTGAGTACAGGCTTACTGAGTAAGGTGATTGCCCTGGTATGCTTTAGCTGTGACCTTTGAGTTGCCTAAGTATTAGAGCAGAGGGGTGTTACTTGTATAGGCGGGTAATCACTCCTATCCTTAAGTAATCTCGTGGGTCAAATACCTTGCATGTGTTTAAATAGGATCAAAAAATGATTTCAGAAATTATCTTAATGATTTGCAAATGATGAATAATATGTTATATATAAACTCATGTTGGCCTCACACTATTTTAATATATTGTTTCTTCCCTTACTGAGATGTGTCTCACCCGAATATGAACTAATCTTTTTCAAGACCTCCACGAGATCGAGCTTAGAGAGCTCGAGCTGTTATAGTACTTTTAAGGAAAATGGTATAATTTTGATAATATTTTTGGATGTAAATATTTTATGTTTTATGTTTTATATTTTAAGTTTTCTGAGAAATGGATGGTTGTGAAACATACTAGTATTTGTGAATACTGGAAGTGTAGGTTATGTTTCAGAGATATGTATATATGTGAATATAGGTGGATATATGATTTATGTTAGAATGTAGATAGATGTAGAAAACTCTCATTTTATATTTGTTGAAAGATTATGGTATGTTTTCCGCTGCATAAATGATATTAGAATGTGGATTATTAGGTAAATGAATGGATTAGTAGCACTCCGTACCCACTTAGGGGGTTGAGTCGTCACATTTCCAGTAAGCATTTAGGAGAAAGTATTACCAGCTGATCTCGTGGTGCTAAATATGCAGGGGTTTGATGTAATACTAGGTATGGATTGGCTGACAGCTAATCACCCTAGCATAGATTGCCATAAATAAAATAAAAAAAGGAGTGATTTTCAAACCCTCAGGTGAGCAAGAATACATATTTGTGGGTTCACGTGTGCGTGCCTTGCCACAGCTAGTGTCAACTATTCAGGTGAGAAGACTACTACAGGGTGGTTGTCAGGGGTATGTTGCCTACATAAAGGACTTGCTAAAAGAAGAACTAAAACAGGCTGATATTTCAGTAGTTAGATAATTTCTAGATGTTTTTCGAGAAGAATTGTCTGGCTTACCACTAGATTGAGAGATTGAATTTAGCGTGGATCTACTATCTGGGTCGGCACCGGTATCTAAAGCACCATACCGTATGGCTCCAGTCGAATTGAAGGAATTGAAAGATCAGTTGTAGGAGTTTCTAGATAAAGGATTTATCAGGTCTAATATGTCACCATGAGGGGCCCCAGTCCTGTTCATGAAAAAGAAAGATGGGACCATAAGGTTGTGCATAGATTATAGAGAGATAAACAAATTGAAGGTCAAGAATAGATATCCTCTTCCCAGGATCAACGACTTATTTGATCAGCTCTGAGACCCAGGTCTACTCTAAAATTGACCTACGGTCTAATCAGGTGAAAGTTAAAGCGGAGGATATTTCGAAAACAACATTTTGAACCAGATATAGGCATTATGAATTTTTGGTAATGTCGTTTGGGTTGACTAATGCACCAGCAGTATTTATGTATTTAATGAATCAGGTGTTCCATCATTACTTAGACCAGTTCGTTGTGGTTTTCATTGATAATATACTAGTCTACTCGAGAAGTTTTGAGGAGCACGAGCATTATTCGAGGCTAGTGTTGCAGATATTAAGAGAAAGAAATTTGTACGCAAAATTCAAAAAATGTGAATTCTGGTTAAGACAGGTTACTTTCCTTGGGTATGTGATCTCCGAGGACTGTATATCGATTTATCGAAGTAAGATAGAGGCAGTGGTGAGTTGGGTAAGGCCAGGAAATGTCTAGAAGTTCAGGAGTTTTCTGGGTTTGGCAGGCGCGACGGTTGGTTTCAGCACCGGCACTGGCTATTCCATCAGGGGAGGATGGATTTGTGATATATAGTGATGCATCTCTAAAGGGTATTGGATGTGTGTTAATGGAACATGGAAGAGTCATTGCCTATTCATCTAGACAATTTAAAGATTATGAGAAGGCATGATTTAGAATTAGCTGCAGTGGTTTATGCTTAAAAATCTAGAGGCATTATCTATATGGTGGGAAATGCAAAATCTTCACGGACCACAAAAGCTTAAAGTATTTCTTTACCCAGAAAGAGCTGAATATAAGACAAAGAAAATGGCTGGAACTCATTAAAGATTCTGACTGCACTATTAGTTACCACCCTAGGAAAGCAAAGTTGTAGTTGATGCTCTAAGCAGGAAATCGGTGGGACCGGCACTAGCAGCTATGGAGGTTCAGCATTCGATCCTAATGGATCTGGAGAGACTTGGTGTAGATTTGGTAGAGAGTAATCCTCAGGCATTTATTGCCAGTCTGGTTGTTTAGCCTACGTTATATGAAAAGATTAAAACCGCTCAGGGAGATGACGCAGAATTAGTAGAGGTTATAGGCAGAGTATAGGATAATTAGGGAGAGGAGTTTAGTATCTCTGATGACGGAGCTCTGAGGTTTCACACCAGATTGTGTGTGTCTGCAGATGATGATATTAAGAGAACGATTCTATAGGAGGCTCACAGATCTCTATACATAGTTCATCCTAGCAGTTCTAAAATGTATAAGGATCTACGAGAGTATTTTTGGTGGAGTGGCATTAAGAGGAAGATTTCTGAATTTGTGCAGCAGTGCTTGACGTGCTAACAGGTTAATGCCGAGCACCAGAGACCGACAGGGCACTTACAACCGCTTTTCATCCCTGAGTGGAAGTGGGACCATATATCCATGGACTCCGTCACTGGGCTACTGCTGGCACCCTATGGTTAGAATGTCATCTGGGTAATTGTTGATCAGTTGAAAAAGGCAACTCATTTTATACCTATTAAAGTTAGCTACCCTATAAACTGATTGGCTGAGGTTTACATTTAGGAGATTGTTTGACCCCATGGAGTGCCAGTGTCTATAGTCTCGAACCATGATCCACGCTTTACGTCACGGATTCGGAAAAGCTTGTAGGAAGCTTTGGGGTCTCAGTTAGCATACAGCACCGTTTTTCATCCTCATACAAATGGTTAAACAAAGAGAACAATTCAGGTACTTGAGGATATGCTGCGAGCGTGTGTATTGGACTTTGGGGTTAGCTAGACCTAGTATTTGCCGCTGGTTGAATTTGCCTACAGTAACAGCTATCAAACCAGCATTAGCATGACACATTATGAGGCAGTATATGGTAGGAGGTGTCGTTCTCCTAATACTGGAATGAGTTAGGTGAGAGGCGAGTTTTTAGGCTAGAAATGATGCAGCAGGCGTACGATAAAGTCTGACTTATTCAAGATAGGATTAGTACAGCTCATAGTCGGCAGAAGAGCTACGCAGACAATCGTAGCCGGGAATTGGAATTTGAAGTGGGTGATCACATATTTTTGAAAATAGAACGACTTAAAGGAGTCACGAGGTTTGGAAAAAAGGGTAAGTTGAGCCCTAGGTTTATTGGCCCATTCGAGATACTTGAAAAGGTTGGGTCAGTTGCCTATCTGCTAGCTTTACCAGTAGTTATGTTCAGGATTCATGATGTGTTTCATGTTTCTATGTTAAGGAAATACGTCTCAGGTCCTTCCCATGTCATTAGTCATGCAAAATTGGAATTCAGTGATGCTATGGCATATTAGGAAGCACTGATGCAAATCTTAGACAGGAAGGAATAGGAATTGCGTACTAAGAAAATCCAGTTAGTAAAAGTCTTGTGAAGGAATCATGCCATAGAAGAAGTTTCATGGGAGCTTGAAGAGGAAATTAGACAGAAATACCCTCACCTATTTAGTGGGATACAGTAATAGTCAGTATTGTTCAAATAACAGCAATTTTATTTTTATTAGTAGAGAATGATGAATGTATAGTTGTATTTTGGATTATAGGGTAGGTAATGTTTTGGTTTTGGAGAATTTTATTTTATGAGTATATTTGTAATCTCCCAGAACCTTAAATGTAACCACGGTATTCCTCCGCAATAAGTGAGGGTAAGTAATAAAATAAGTAGCATATTTTCCTTAATGGATGGTGTTCAATACAAATAGCAAATTTTGATGACGAAATTTTATAAGGAGGGGAGAATATAGAGACTCAAAGAATTATAGTAATTAAATAGTAAAATAAAAAGGGAAGAAAAGGAAAATTCCAAAAAGGGACTTACAGGGTCTCGTCGACAAGCATCCTTTTTGGGCTCATCGACGTGGACACGTGTCTCATCGACGAGAATTTATTGAGAGTGGGTTTGGCAGAGCCTGAGGTTCGTCGATGAGGGATTTGCGAGAATTTATTGAGAGTGGGTTTGGCAAAGCCTGAGGTTCGTCGATGAGGGATTTATGTTTGGCGACGCACTCCCTTCATGGACTTGTCGACAAGGTGACATGTTGACATCGTTGATGAATCTAGGATTATAAATATGCCTAATCCTAGTTTTTAGAGAGAAATCATGCAGCAAACCCTTTCTTTCTCTAAAAACAGACCCTCTCCCCTTATCTCTACGATTCCAGCTTCGTTTTTTGCCAATTTGACGATCGAAAGCCGCCACGCTACTCCTAGGAAGATTCTCTTCAAGTCTGCTGGAGTAGATCGTTGGTTAGGCCAACTTGGGCACCATCTCAAAATTTGGGTAAGTTGAATATTTAGGTATTTTCAGTTTTATCAGGCTTATCTGAGTTTAGATTCTAAATTATATGGGAATATACTGGAGTTTTGTGGAATAAAATTAGGATGTTATGATTTCAGGACTAGGGTGTTTTTGGGACCCCGTATGCATAGGTTGAGGACCCAGTGAATATTTTCAGGAGCCTAGGTAAATTATAATTCAGAAAATTTACGAGTATATAGGTTCGAGGAAATATAGTTGATTTATTGGAAATATGTATATATGTATTATTTCAAGATTTTGGGGATAGTATGCCGTGAATGTGAGGATAAAGTTGGAGGCGAGCCTCCCAACCAGTTAGGTAAGGGAAATATGCTATGCTAGTAAATTCAGAAATATTATTAGTAAATTATAGTATTTTTTTTATTAAGGTACAAGGTATAAATTATATAGTTTTATAGATTTCAGAACACTAGTTTTATTAATTGTGTGACCTAAGTAGATATTTGAGTATAGAATTTGTATAGTTTTTCAGAATATCATGATTTATAGTGTATATATATAGACAGATATATTTACCAAACAGATATTTGTAGATATTATACAGACAAGTATTTTACAGTAATTACAAAATGACATGCTTTCCAAAACCATAACACTCAGACATTACAGATTATTCAGTCAGATATTACAGTTATTTTAGTAAGATATTATAGTATTTTCAAATCAGATTCATAGTGTTATGGTTATTTTGGAATCATGATGAAAACAGTAGGATATCTATAGAAATAGTATAAACAGTATCAGACCCTGATGAATCAAGTTATGTTCATTTAGTAGAGCATGGTACCGTTGCTATTTTCATATCAGAGTGCAACCACATATCTCAAATAGAATGTGGATTCCGTCAACTGTGCCTATGAAGAGATTGCAGTCTTCCCAATATTCTGGTTTGAGGAGGCCCGTTTGACAAGGTAGTTACCAGTTCCAAGCCTAGGAGAGGTTGCAGTTTGGTTGAACTGAGGATTGGTATAGTACAGTTGACTTACCTGGTAGGTCAACCAGGATTAAGTCCCACCTATGGGCCACACATCCTGTCATGAAGGGTTAAATCATGACGTACAGTTTTCCAAGGTAAACATCTCAGTTATGTATATGTATACAGATTTACAAAATATCAGTAATATAGTATGATACTAGAAGTATGAAAAAGTAGAAAACTCATATGTTACAGTTATACTTTAAACTATGATAAATGCAAGTTATACCATATATTGATTTACCAGTTTTTATAGTTTTAGATATTGTCATTATAATATTTATGAAATTCAGTCGCCACACACTAGTAATAGCATATTTCATCTTACTAAGCATTGTCTCATCCCAGTGGTTTAACATTTTTTAGGTGATTCAGTTAGGCGAGCATATCAAGCTCGCAGATAGAGAGATCTTTTGTACTGCCCTATTTTAAGGGGTAAGTTATTCAGGGGAATGTGTTTTTGGAGTAGATGAAATTGGGGTGACGTGTAAACATGTATGTATGGTTTGGAAATACTAAATTCTGGTATTGTAAATATGGATGTATGACTTTATGTTTTCTGCTACATAGGTGTGTCGATTTATGTACAAGGATACCTCAGTGCCATCTGGGCCCTGAGATGTTATAGTAGGTGTTACAAGGGTATTAGAGCAAATTATATAAAAAAAATGGTGGTGTAATTTTTGGGTTGTTACATATCAGGTTTTAAATACATTGAAAAATAGAAAAATGTTCAATTTACATATGGCATGTTGCCAAAATTTCGGTAGAACTTTTTCCCAAAAATGAAATCATGTATTAAGAAATGTGTTTAATGCTTTCTAAACTACTTTTGAAAGGATGAGTGAATCATAAGAGAATATTAACTTTTCATCCTTAGTTAAAAATGCATGCACAAGAACATATAAGGAAGACTACACTGGTCATATGATAAAATGCCTTAATAGATAACTAGTGTAGTTATGTTAAAAGGAATGCTTATACTATCTGGTTTACTAAGTGGAATTAATTTTTGATTAGTATAAGCCACTCAGTTTTCCTTCCTAGGTTGTTGGATAATTGAATAGGCCAGTACATGTTGAATCGTATATGCTCGCGCTAAATTGAAAATGTGTACACATTTTACTGTCCTATGATAACTTAGTTCATGGACACCGTTTAGTCCAAAATATTTAAGGTATGAACTTCATGTTGGACCTAAATGGTTAGTAATCACGCCGAAAATTTCAAGTCCATGTGACTAGGAGAATTGCATGACATAAGAGGAGTGTTTATGCCACACACACTCATTGATTATTTTGAGTTTTATTATTCTTATTTTGAACCCCTATTGCATTACCTTTGAAGTATAGCCTTGATTAGTTATCATGTTTTAAATTAAAATGTAATATGTCATGTTGTGTGTTGAATGATTAACATTTGCTGCATGTTGAAATCTTTTGAAAAGATGAACATATGAGGAATGTCCTTAAATGACTATCATCCTTGAACTAAATTGCAAGTATGCGTGCATGCAAATATACAAGGGGAGTTTAAGCCCCACTTTTAGGAAAAACGAATAAGAACTTAATGCCTAAAATCTCTTGTATGCTAAGTGATATTAAGAAGGATGAACACATATTGAATGTGCTTAATTGAAAATTCATCCTTGAACGTAAACGCACTTATGTGTGCTTGAGACTATACCGGGGAGTTTAAGCCCTATCCTTGAGAAAAGGTGTATAATCACCTGCCCCATGGACTCACACTTTCATTGTTTCTACTCTTTGAGTCCAGAATTTTTCTAGGCACCTTGAACAATATCATATCCTTCACCTATTGAATCGACATTTGATATGGATTGTTCTTGGGGTACAGAACACTGCACATGACTTAAAATGTTAGACTTCTGGTGCATGAGTGTTCTAGGACTTATACTGTTCAATCGCTTAACAAATTTTCACTATTAGTAAACAGTATAAGTAATTAATCTAAAGCACATATTCAAATTGATAAGGGGAGCATCTTAACTAAAATTCTATCTTGTTATGCTCACCAACATTATAGGCTTAGATCTGTTCTGAATTTAATGTGGCATGTGCTTAAATGTGATGTAAATATAAAAAAAAAAAAATTGAATTAAATGTTCCTTGGCCACAGTTCTTTGTTTTGCCATATGATTCCTATTTTTAAATTTATTTAATATCTTTGGATCTATATGATTGCTTTTTTCTGGTACGTTATGATTTGTACTTAAATGATATACCAGAAGAACATTGCTTGCTTGAACTTTCATGTTAAAGTTTCTTTTTAGCAAGCATAGCCCCCAGCATTTATTGATAATCATAAGGAGAATATATATATATATATATATATATATATATATATATATTTATGTACTTATATATGTTTATATATATCTATATTCTTATGGTAAGAAATGATTTTAAATGATACATACCTTATTTCTTGCTAGTGTGCTTAAGTGCCTTCATGACTGTGCTTTTCTTGTATTAAAATCTTATATCATGAAAATTTATTGTTTATAAATTTTAGAAAGGTGTTGCATAACTGATTCATGAATTTTTCATGAAATGCATTTGAACTAGTTAGATCATATTTTTGCTCAAACTCATTTTTTTATTATTTATGTTGCATGTTTTTAAATTCCAATTTTCTGTAAGTCTTATGAAATGCTTAAATTGCAATGGTTTGTGTTTATTTTTGATCTGGCCTTGTTCATCATGTCATTTTTTATCTTAAATGATTAAATTGTTTTGTATGCTTAATGGCTATATCTTTTAAACAGCTACAAAATTTTTATGCCCAACTGTTATATCAAATAGGGGAGAGTTTTCAAAAATGGGGAGTTCTCTTTGCTAAGTCTGTTTTAAATACTCAAAATCTTTTCTACTTAACTTAACTCTTTTGCTGATGACAAAAGGGGAAGAATGTTCATGAGCAAAATAATAATGATCGAAAGGAAAATTTTTTTAGGGGCAAAAACATAAGGGCAAATATTTGAGCATATGCCTTAATGTTAAAATTAAATGCATGATCATTTGTGATGTCTTCTTTCATGAATATGCTTGAGTTGTATTACGTATTTGTTTATTATGCATATTGTTAGAGGGAGCCTCTTCCGGCTTAACTCATTTTACTCTTATGTGTTTGTCATCATTAAAAATGGGAAGATTGTTGACTTTTTGAGTCCAATCTCCGTTTTGATGCTGACAAACACAAGTGTCTTATGTGTGTGCCAAGTGTTTTGAATAAGTTTACAATTCAGAATGCGCACACAGAAGAGGAAGATGAAAGTCAGAAAGGACTTAAAGCTCACGTTATACTGACGTATTCCATTAAGAGAAGAGCAAAGAAGAAAGAAGACATTTGTTTATTTCAATTGTAATTGCATTTGGTTTTCATACTTTGATCTTTAATAATGCATGCATCTGCATTATATGACTTAATGCTCAGATAGGCCTTAGTCTGACTTTAGGTCCCTATAAACACTTCATGGAAAATCTCTTATAACTTAAAAGTATATCACTATTAACAGGGGTGAATTTTAATAAAAATCAAGACCTACGTTGAGCTTTGAAAGGGATTCGGCCGACTGAACATAGGGCGTTAAAAATGTCTCGATCGATCGAATTGGTAAAAATTCAATTCTTTGACTTGGCTCGGGCGACTGACCCATATTTGAACTAAAATTCCACGGTTGACCGAACCTTGAATGCTGAGACCTTTTACCAGCCCCAGCCGCCCGAACCTCTAGTTCAAAATGATCTTGGGTGCCCGAACCTACGAAGGTTGGGAAATCAATTTGGCTTCAGCCGCCTGGTTGTTGCCCACGGTCAACCGAACCTGAAAAATCACTTTTACTCTTTGTGAGTGTTTGGGCGACCGACCCTAGGCGCCGGGCGACCGAACCTCTCTGGTTGAGTTTATTTCCAGCGCCTAAACGCGTTTAATTTTTAATTAAACATTTTTAAAAATACTGAGTGTTTCCCTAACGGTTATAATTTTTAGAAAAACTATAAATTCTCCTTCATTACTCCAGATTAGCAACTTCGATTAGTCATAATTTTCTCTCAAATTTATTTTGGTTTTTCCTAATCAAAGTTCCCCCAAACCTATTTTTATTATAAAAATCTTTTCTTTGGGGCAAATCTTTTCATACTCTCCAAACTCTCTTTGATTCTTTCTTTGAAAACATTTTTAAAAGAGTATTTTATTTGGGCATTTATTTTGATTGTGTTTATTGCAAAAACAACTTTTGAGAATAAATCCTAACTTCTCTAAATATCTTTTATTACAAATCTTTGTATGGGAAAATGTTTATTACATTTTGATCTTTGAAGTTTTTATTGCATATTTAGTTCACATTAGAGATCATATATGTATTTATTTTGCAAAATTATATTTAGAGCAAAACCCTAAGTTCTCCTAGAGTTTTTATTAAAAAAATATTTTAGGAGAAAATTTTTTATTAGGGGTCAAATCTTCAAAGCATTTATTATATATATTATTTTCAAAGATTACAAAATCATTTTTTTTTTTATAAAAAAAAACACCCTTACTCTATTGAGCTTACATCATATCATAAGAGAGTGCATGTATTTGAGTTTTTAACGTGTACATCTTTGTTTGTATTTAGAAACATTTTATTATGTACAAACATATTTTTTCATGTATTGGTTGGGTTCAGTCCATAATTAAACTGGGGAGTCTCAACCCCGTAAGTAAGATCGATTCGGTTCAGGTCGAAAATTGAACCCCGTAATGGGAGACCAGTTGGGCTTAGCCTGGTAATTAAGCTGAGGTTTTCCTCGCCCCGTAAGGAGAGGATATAAACGACTTCTACTCCACCCATTTAAGTGAGCAGGGATAGTGTAATCTTTGGGGACTATGCCCAAGGCGAAGACATAGGCCGGTTTGGCCAAATTTCGATAACAAATATCGTGTGTGTGTGTGTGTGTCTCTCTCTCTCTCTCTATATCTCATTTAAATTACTGCACTTTAGTTCCCGTATGTATATGCTTGCTTATTTACTGTTATAATTATTCACATGCACACATTTAATTTAAATGAGATATGTTGCACACGTATATGTCTGCTCTAATCATTTTACATATACGCTTTAATATTGAATATGATATGAATTGTGATGAATCGACAAATATTTAAATTAGTCAAAAAGTTTTAAAACCCAATTCACCCCCCCTCTTGGGATCACACCAATTCCAACAAAAAGGTAAAATAAAAATAAAAATTTCTTTATTTTTGTAAATCAATTTTTACTTTTTATTTTTATATTTTAGATAATTATAAAAATAATCTTTTAATTTTAAAAAAAATTATTTAAAAAAAGATTTGCAAGCATGAATTTAGATTTATGTAGATTAAAAAAATTAATATAATTTCTTATCATATTTTATCTTCATCAATACAAATCTAAATCCAACTACCAAAACTACATGCTCACAAATAAAGTTTAAAAATTAAAAAAAAAAAAAAAAACATGGTATTTTTGTACTAATTTGAAATTTTCAAAATAAAGAAAAATATTTCTACAAGAAAATAATACCATTTTTAAAAATAAAAAAAAAAAGTTTTCAACACAAATGTCATAAAATTTTAAAAGACTTTTTTTTTTTTTTTTTTTGTAATTCAAAACGGAAATTATGAGTCTAAGATTTTATTACAAGTGGCTAATATTTCAGAATTAAAAAAATATTCTCTTTAAAATAAAAATTATAAAATCACATTAAAATATAAATTAAGATTAAAAATTCGAAATGTAAATAATGTTTCAATGTAAATGATGTTTCCACTTTTTATTTCTTCTCTTCAAAAGTAACATTGAGGTTTTGTCACTACAATTCACATGAATTAATGAGTTGTGATTAATTATTTATTTTAAGAAAAAATATTAACCAGATGATCTTGAGAACAAAATAAGGCAATAATAGGTTAACTTGAATTATATTCCTCTATAATAATTTAATTATTCAAAGATATATAAGCAAACCATTTTACCAATTTTTTTAAAACAAATGTTTCTATCACATAGCTTGAAGCAAGACACTGAGCATTTTAAATTGCGCTAGTATAGGTTAAAATCAAGTGTCGAGAGCTTAGGTTTTTTTCATTATTAAAAAAATAAATAAATAACTCAGTAGCCAGAGTTTGACTATATACACCTATACTGGCATTGAATCCTCATTTCTATGCCCTTGACTTCCAAATTAAAGATCATCTCACTAACCAAAATTTTTTAGGGTTTCAGATTTTACTGCTGCAACTCCCACTTCACATTTTTTTTGGTTTCATGCATTTTTATAATCCGTTTGAGACACAAGGCTCCATTTTGTATACCTTTCAGGCTCAGTAAGAGTGGCAAATTTTACCCAAATAAATGCAGGAAATCGAGTCATATCAAAACTGCAGCCTAGGAGAAAATGATCTTCCCATGTCTGAGCTTGAAATTCAGATCTTGAATTTGAACACGTGCAAACTTGAGCAAAATGCAGTAAAAGATTATATTAGTTTTGCCTAATCTCTGCAAATTCAAATCTGAAACTTGAAATCCATACTTCACGAAACATAAGACTTCCCGAAACAACTAATTTTAAGCTCTTAGTTCAATTCAGGGGGGAGAGAGAGAAAGAGAGCTTTCGGCTCTAATAGGACGCCAAAAAAAAGCCATTTTGGATTATTGGCAGCATTATGAACAAAGTTTCAAGTTTGCATTGCCCTGTTATCTACTTTTGTGATATGAACCTTTTTGAAAGAGCATATTTGCCGCTCTGCTAACAAAAAAATAAATAGAGAACAAAAAGGAACAAAAAACATGAAAAGATCTACGCAAGCCCTTTTTCCCTTTCTGATAGCAAGGACCATTGTACACAAAAATAAAATTTCCATTACAATAACCGAGTGATGACTTCTGCTATTATAGTCATTAACATAGAACCTGTTGAAAGCGCTCCGGGAAAATGAGATGGGTGTCAAAAGCAGGTCAGGTCCTAGCTCTAGCTAGCGAAGCTCAGTGCCAATTTAAACCTAAACAGGTCTGCTTGAATAGTCTGCACCTCTTAAAACAGCTCCACGGATTAACAGGCTCCTCATGAGCTAGTTTGTTGCTCCCTACGGTCCTGTAAAGTTATGAAGTCAAAATATTAGTTCTGAAAACCCATGGCTTCAAAATTTACAGCATTATAAATCCAACGAAAAACTGCAGTCACCATCTGTCCCTGTGACAAAAGGCCACTTCCATCCATTGAACATTATGCAGTAGATATTTCATTAAAAATCTGATTGCTTTCATGATATCAGACCCATACAGGTTTATCACAGAAAAATAGTAGGAATTCTAAACATCAACAAAGAAGCATTAAATAAAACAATATTTCAGGTCTGGAATCATTTTGGATTTCAATTAAGAAGGATGAAGATGAGGTTCATTCATCATTCTAATTAGAAAAAGACTACGATTTAAAACATCATAATTATTAATCTAAACCATAAAAAATCCTGAATTCATTCACTGATCAGCTGGTTAGAGTAAACTGAATGCAGAAATGTTACTTAAAGGTCCTCTGCCGTGCTTTTCTCAAAAGCTAGATAGAACGAACGTAGATTAATATTTCTTTCCTCCATTTATAACAAAGAATTTATTAAAAAAAGAGAATCATTACAAGAGGATAAATCATCCTCCTCCAGAGAGCAAATAATACTTTAAAAAAAAAAAAAATCAGAGAAGTGGGATTTAACTTAGGTACTGATTCCAGGTCACCTTAACTTGGTGCTGATTCCAGGCAATCGTAAAAAAGGAACTACTGCTTTGTTTGCTATGCAAGAAAGGAATGGGGGGTAGTAGAAGAGGTAGGGATAGATCTAAAATAATTTGGAAGGAGATAGTGAGTGAGAATTTAATATCCTTAAATCTATCAAAAGAAATGGTCCATGATCGCATAAATTAATGGAAAATGATTCATATAGCCGACCCCACTTAGTGGGACTAAGGCTTAGTTTTATTGTTGTATTTCCACTCTCATTCCATTCCAGCTTACCAAACAAAAAATAAGAGGAATCCAACGTCTCATGCGCAAGCATGGAAAATAGAATGGTTTAACCTAACCATCATCATAGTTTCCTGCTTCCCAGCTAGATCTAAGTACGATTTTGCTAGTGCCTCTTTTAAGGGAAATCATTTCCACATGTTTACCATCATCCTAACCTAGCAGATTTTCATAAGCCTATATATGAGCCCCTTACATATAGTTTAGGTTCAAAACTTCAAATAAAGGTAATTCTTTCCAATCCTGTAGGATATCTACCAAGGTTACCCCTTCAAGATTATCTGTAATTGAAAACAAAAGAGATGTCAAGAAAGCAATTTTGTCCCCTAATGCTAAGGCAGAAACTGATCTCTAAAAATCCTCAGTCCTCTCCAACCACACACAGTAAAATACAGCTAAAATAGCACAACACCAGAACTGCTTCTCCATCTCCTTCCTTCCACAGCCCCTAAATTTAGCTACTACCAGTGAGTCTTCCAAATATTTAAGGCAAATTTGTTGCTTGCCAAAAATGCCGAAAAAAGACTATTAAATGTGGACCAAGAGGTAGTGCCCTGTCAAAAAAAAGAAGATTGTCTCATTACTAGGGGTGTCACTTTACAAGATCGCCTCATCTGCAATAATGGTTAAACATTAATTGAGAAATAGTGACCTGATTTTGGAATGTCCCTCAGCCTTCCAAATACAATTAGCCAAAGAAAAGGACTAGCATTACGAAATGTACTAAATTAAAAGAATGCAAGAGAATGCCAGTGAACAATTGGAAGTAAAAATTTTTTGTCTAAGGTACAAGAAAGGCTAAAAGAACCAAGAATATTAAACAACAAAAGTTATATATATATAAAATTTTAAAGAAATGAAAGTTTGTGAAAATGGAAATAGGGATGGCCACATAATGATTTAGAGAGACGATAAACAATAAATATAACAGCTAATGGAATGTGTCCTCCCAGCAATTTTTCCCAGGCCCAACATGAGCTATTACCAAGAGGATGTGTCAGATCACCAATTACCCTAAAAGCCTTCCATATAAAAATTACATTGGACCCAACAATGTAAATCAAGCGATGTAATCGTAAATGGTTATTTTGGTCATTTAGCATTATCGCATGTCCTATTGTTGTGTTAGTAGATGAGAATTACTGAGGGTATTGCAGTCATTGTTATGTACTTGACATATGGTATAAATAGAAAGAGACACTTATCGCTGTGATTAAGTCTTCCATTTTACCCAATTCTTCAGCATGGTATCAGAGCATGATTCAGATACCTAAACCCTAATTGCCACAGACATCATCAAAACCAAAGCCTAAAACCATAAATCCACCGCATGTCTACCATCATAGGAGAATCGCCAAGCACTGCCATAGGCCTTAAGCTAGCAACAGCCAGAAGCCACAGCAGTTGCCGGAAAATGAACACAAAAACCCCTACAGATTTCACAAAACCAACACCATAAGCACCCAAAGACAATGCCCACCACTGAAATCCTAACACTTCTCCCATATCACCATTACAGGATGATATCATGTGTACCAGCAGTGAACCAAACAAATGGCGACTGTATTCTGTTGGTTTTGGGACCAATGTCTTCTTTAATGCAATTTCTGGGAAAATGAGTTTAAGTCACATGCATCATGAACGATGTTATCATGACTTCATTTTCTAATTTCTAGGATGTTCAGCAGTGGCACTAGTAGCAGCAACAACAATGACAATGATGATGGTGACATCAATAAATAATTTTTGCATTATTTAGATTATCATGGAAAAATAATTCCAAAATCTAACTGCTTGTTTGGATTCCATTAAGTGCCAATGCACACCTTAAATGTTTAATCTTATGAAGAAGTAATAAGAGCTGCTATGCTAATTATGGAGTAATAGCAACACAGTTCAACTTCAAAAGCCATTAGGTGTCATTTCTAGCAAGACATGTTACTCATAGACCTGGCAAAACGGGTCACCCGTGACCCGCCCGATTAAGACAAGTTTGGGTCTATGAAAATCAACCCGCTTATAAACAGATCAACCCGTGACCCGTCCGTTTATAAATGTGTCAAACCGGGTTCGAATCGGGCCACCCGGCAGGTGACCCATTTATTTACCTACATATACCTAATACCCATTTAAAAGAAACCCTAATCTCTCATCTCTGAAGTCTTACTTACCCACACCCTCTGCCCACTGCAACTCTGCCCTCCGCCCAGGCTCAGCCCAGCACCACAGCATTGCAGATTGCAGCACCAGCACGCCATCATTGTCGCCGTCCCTCTCACTCCGCTGTCTCCATCGCCGCACGCTGTCCCATCCCCATCAGCGCGTGGCGTCCCCCTCCCTCTCACTCTCAGTCTCATTGATTATTTTCAACTACAGCACGTGGTTCTTCTGAGTTCCTATGATGCCAAAATAAATTTCATAATCCAGGTTTCCGCCATGGTCAGTGCCTGTGCAAGAGATGGGTAAGCGAAAATAAAGAACGAAATAAAGCAAGGAAGAAACAGAGAACATTATATTTTGGGGGAAACTGATTATGAGCACAAAGAAAAAGCATGTAGCTCCAAAAGATTCTCTGCCAATATGCTCCAATACTTCATACTCATCCATTTTAGACTTTGTTTCATCATTCTTACTCATCTCCGACTCTCCCTCTCTCGGCTCTCTCGTCCGCCAATCTGCATTTTTTTTTTCGCATTTTACGTTTTTTTAAGATTTAATAAATAAAATGAGTACTTTTCTTTAAAAAATAAATTTAAAAAAATTTTAAAAAAAATTTTTAACGGGTAACCCATGACCCGCCTGTTTATTAAACGGGCGGGTTAGGGTTTACATGGTTGCGACCTGTTTAAAACCCGACCTGTTTACGACCTGACCTGTTTTCGACCCACCCGGACCTGGCCTGTGAACCCGTTTTGCCACCCCTAGCTACTCATTTTACAAAACCCTTCGCCAAGGCCTAAGTAAGGTACCATAAACTTAACTGTCATCTAACTTCACTGAAATAGCTTTTCACCAAAAACTAGTCAAACCCACAGTTACAGATTTTATACAGTTACAAAAAAAAACTTGTGGGAAACATTTGAACAAGAAGGAAGATTCATATGGAGTTCAAAGCGGAAGAGCAATATGAAAGTTCAAGATGTCATTGTGGGGAATACTTTATTTCAGGTTAGGAACTGGCAGAATGTCTAAATTTTGCATGATGTTCGCTTTAAAGACTGAGATTAAAGGACTGATTTTTCACATTTGCATTAGTTTTCTTTGTGGAAGAGACAGAAATTGAGTTGTTTACTAATATATTTGGGGTTTGCAAAAGCGAATGCTCAATGAGCGAGATTTTGGGCTTTGGCACCTCTTTGTGTTTTTGGGTGTCTTTGTTTTGGTGCAATAGAAAAAACAGGGTCTTCAATGGCGTGGATGTGCCCGCTAGCACTTTGAAATGGTTAATATCAATGCCTCTGTTTTTGTATGTCACATGAAATATGAATGGACTCTTTTGTTGACTTTTTTGCGAACATATGTACATGAAGAACAGATAAAAGGGTTCTTCAAAAGCATGGATGTGCCCACTAGCATTTTGAAATGGTTAATATCACCTCTGTTTCAGGAGATATGAATGGACTCTTTTGTTGACTTCTTTCCAAACATACATACATGAATAGAGCTACACATTTTTATGCATGAGCTGAGCCTGCACCCCCCACTTCAAAACATTTTAGTAGGCACCTAACAGAGAGAAAAGATTATACTGTGTCTAAAACATAATTAATCAATCAGAAGACATGAAATGGATTTTTCCATCAACATTACAAACCATGTCAGTTGCACCAATAAAAACTTATAACTGCATCATCTATAAGAAGTTGTTTGGATCCTATTGCCCAACTGTCCCTCAAAAGCCTTGAGATTAGTGGTAGTGTGTGTGTGTGTGTTGTCTAAGGAAAGAATGCGCAAGTTTATATTAAATAAGCCTAAAGAGACAAAGAAAACAAAATAGAATATACTCTCCCAATCTTATATCACTCAAGGCTAGCTTGTACAAGGAATTTTGTAAACTATATGATTTTGAGGTTCAGCATTTACAAACAACTAAATCACTAAAATCCTTTGCTTGGGTAACTTCTGCTACAATAATCATTTGACAAGACTTGTCTTCATTTATCCTTTGAAGAGGTGAAGAAGTGATTCTAAGGGTTTAAAATCCCAAGTTAAAATACCCAGAAGGATTTTATCAATTTTCAAGTTTTTCTATCTAAATAAATGGTTCTATATGGGATTTTAAAAATCCGAAGTCTAAGTGAACTCCCATATAAAAATTCCTCTCCAAACATGCTGTCAAATTCAGCCAGAGGAGAAACATGATCAAATTTTCACTCCACAAATCCCAATAGACACAAACAATTTACAACTCAATTAAAATCATCCAAGACATTGCCACAAATCTGCAAACATGGATCAAATCCAAGCTGAAATTTTCCCTTTTGCAGTAACAGATAATTTTATTGATGAAGAAGACCTAAAATAGATAATGCAGAACCATAAGTGCAAATAAAAAAAAGGGGGAAATACGAACAAAAATGACCACATTTAATATTCTATGTTCTAACTCTTCAAATTTTTCAAAAATAGTAAAACATGTCCATACAATAAGAACACATTTCGCCGCCTTTTTGAACATCCAAATGTCCCACTACAAAAAGTTTCAGAAATCAGAGCCACAATTGCGCTAAACATAGTCTTCAGCACTTGTCTGAGGAAAATTTAGTTGTAGTTCTATATGCCATGTCGCCAGGAGACCAGGTAAAATCCATTAGCCAATGGGACACTGACTTGCTGAAGCAAATTGCTAACAAATTAATAAATTATCCACTTTTTTTCCTTTAGAAAATCAATGTGTAACATCGCTTAAATAGCATCAATTCAACCATTAAGCTAGGCTACGTTGAGGTTTCAATGATGAATGGGAGAACATAAATAAAAATAAATGTTAAAGCTATGTTATCAGGCGCCCACCTCCTCATCCGTAGCAGAACCACAAAGCTATTCAAAGAGATCAATATCATAAACAATTCCCCAATCATTTGATTTTCTTGTAGGCCACAAACAAACAACACAAATCTCAACCCAGTAATATATAACTAGTTGCCATCAGTTCTTGGCAATCAAGCATAGTGTATAAATAAGCCACGGCGATCCACACAACAAATGCTTCCATGCCCACCAGGAAATGGATACAACACATGCTAGTATTAGTACCATCAAACACTTTTTAATGCAATCTTAAGTCCACACAGCTTGTGCCTGATGTCATTATTCTAATCAGAGAACCAACCTAGATAATTATTTAAATGAAATATTAGAGCATAGGAAAAACCAAGATTTCAACTTAAACTAATTGAATGCTGGTGTCCAGGCCTCAACTCTTGAGTCAAAGTCACCACTCCACTTTCTGACCTCCACTCCAGTTGTGTAGCCTAGGACTGACAGCCTCCAATGGACCAAAGAGAGGGGGGTGGAGAGGTGTTTTTTTTTTTTTTTTTGGGGGGGGGGGAGAGAGAGAGAGAGAGAGAGAACAGAATTGATATCAACCTCAAGTCTTCAACTTGGAGACATGTTCAACTGTAACCATTGTACAACTGAAACATGTCAAACTCCAACAATTAAAGGAGCCAATCCCCTTTAAACTTGGAGTTTTGTAAGTGACCACTTCACTGGTTCCACCCTTCATGCCTATATTGATCAGTTCGAAGATGCAATATTACTCAATTTTTTATCAAGTTTGCAAATCCTAACTTTTCCATCTTCAAGCTTCAACTGCTTCAAAGACATTAGAAGCTATTTGAGGCTTTTTCTCCCATATTCAAAGCCCCCTATCCAACTTATATTTTCCTGAATTCTGATTCTACAGAATTCCTCCAAATTTTTTATTTTTTCTCTACATGTGCAATATTAGGTTTGAGATCCCATTGCTTTTCCTTGCATTTTGTCGTTTAGCTCTGTTTGTCATTTTTAGAACCATGTCTTCCAAAAATGTCAATCCTAACCATAGAAGCTAGAAGAGGAAAAGGTTATGTATATAGATAAAAAAGAGGCTGTGTGCGCGCCCTGTTTTTTCCTATTAGTCAGCATTGGAACTCTACATGCCAAGCTTTCAGAATTAATTAAACCACTAAATTTTTTAAGCATGTCATGCAAAAACATTTCGAATCTTTTGGTTAAGAAGACAGGTGCATTCCCTACTCTTTTCCTAATATTTCCCCATTAATTGCATGATTTTCGTAATGAAATGTACATTTCATACTAAATATACATATACATATCATCATAGGGAATAAAGTACATGAAGATTAAATCAATGAACAATGTATATTTACCAAATAGTCAAAAATATTTAGAAATGAGGGAGATTCAAACCTTTTAACCAGAATCATGTTTGATGGTGCTGCTCTTATCGCTGGTTAGTGCACCTTAACTGTCAACTGTAGTAGCCCCTGCATTTTGCTGACCCACATAAACATTTTTTCCTCCTCCTGGGGATAATATTACCCTCGAGATCACATTTTTCAGATTGCGGAATCCCATAATCATATGTCAACTCTCTCATAGGAGGAATGTGCTTGATTGCGAAAAATGCAATATGGAGAAATGATTCATTATTGTGTTCATATATAAGTGGTTGCCAAAATACGTTAGCAGAGCAACTATGATTCATAAATCGAGCAACATTTCCAACATTTTTTGCACTTATTATTAGGGGGAATGGGATCTTGTAGTTCTCATTGGAGGCACCAGAGCTCTCCTCATCTAATAACCCAGGCTCATAATTCCACTTGAATATATTTTCATAAACACGGGTTGTATCAAAAATGTATTCATCATTTTCACCTTCATCTCGTTCCAGTTTTACTTTGGCTTTATCTATGACTTCACCAGCATATTCACAAATGAAAGTACCAGCCCGAATAGGATCCCATGACCGCAATCCCCAACCCCTATCCTTCGTTTTAAATACTTCCAAGCGAACTTTTAGACCTGTTTGAGAAACTCGGTTCTTGCAATTAGGAAAGCATGGGCAAGTAGGACCACACTCATATACCATTGGCTTCCGGCTCACTAGAATCCCATTGGAGGTGTATGGGTAATCACCCCCATTCTTCCGAATGCAAGAGCAATTGAGATCACCTGGGAGACACGCATTATGACAGTTGCAGCCATAAGAAGGTTGTGTTAAGCTGAATGATTTTGAGTATTTAAGAGTAGGAAAGTAGGTGAAATAAGCAGGCCCTCTCTCATCATCAACATCATTTACAAGCGACACCGGTATACTTTCAGCCCCAGAAGTAAGATCAGGGAGGATAAGTCCAGCCCTAGATGCAAATCCTTCCTTCCATTTCTGAATTGTTTTCCAAATGGCAAAAGCACCGGGCTGCCCAGGTTTCCTCACTAATTTATACTTGAAAATATTACAACCTGATTTCCCTTTCTCCATCCAAGAATCATGGATTGTATAAAGCCCATCATAGACATAGACCCTTGCAGAGGGACTAACTGCATCTTTCATGCCCCGAATAACTCTAACATCATTTTCCCTTCGCAAGCTTCTCTCTAGAGCAAGATTACCCCTTTCAAGTTTCTGATCTGCTGCTTGCCTATCTTTCCTGTTAAAGTTCCCACCCTGGCCACTGTAAATCAAAACATCCCTATCCTCTGCTTCGTCATCATATCCTCCTGAAGAAACGATGCTTACAGCAAAAGGATCTTCTTCCAGATCCCCCTTGATAACCATGTAATCAATCCCAGCCATAGACTGTGCATGTAATCCCACCAAACACAACTCCATCCGGAAAAAGAAAATGTCTCCAATCTCCACTCCAGGAACATCACCAATTCTCTTCCTCATGTTTGTCCTTACCCCTTTGCTCATCAAGATATTTCCAGCTTTTAAATCCATGCGCCTGATACCCCCACTCGGTGCTTCCTTAGCATCATCAAGTTGGCAAAGCCGTCTCCGAAGGGCATCAAATGTCATGAGTATATAACCAACTAATTCACTGTCACCTTCATCTCTCTGCAATGAGTTTATAGCACAAAGATAATTATTACCAGACCCCTTGTCACCATCAGCTGAAAAGGCTACATCCTGGCTTCTCTTTGTCTTTTTGTGCAACGCATAGGAACCACGCAGATGAGGAGCTGCCCGCTTCTGGCTATCAAAAAATCCATCTTCATTCATTGTCTGCCCAGCAGACTTCTCCAGATTCACACATTGATTTGGAGATGGCATACCCATCTCTCTAGAGGCTTCCATTGATGACCCTGCATCACCATTAGAAGCCCACGCACGATGGGGCGGCGCCACAGTATCTGGAGCTCTGAAAGATCGAATGGGAGTTGGCATTGGACCAGGTGGAGTTTGCATGGGATTGGTATGCGGAAAACCTCCCTCTTGGTTTGTAGTTCTCATTGGTGGTGTTTGTTGCTGAGGTTCAGGCGAGGGTTGAGGTCCCTGCGGCATGCTGAATGGGTAAAATGGACTGAACCCAGGAGGGAAAGGGCCACAAGGTGGCGCACAGATGAAGGGAGGCGCTTGTGTAGATGAGGGGAACACAGGGACCAAACTACGCAAGGGCCTCACATCCAAAATTCTAGACTTATCAAAAGCAGTTGCAGGAGGAACATAGCTCGGACCTGAGCCTCCTTCCATTAAAATAAACCCTCTGAACCAAAACCAAACAACCAAAGTCCTCCCTACCCAAATTTCACCTTTTCCCCTCTGACCAACTCAGGGAACAAAAAGGAAAAAAAAAAAAACCTTCGCGTCTCATAAAAGTATTGTTCCTAAACTATATAATTTACAACATCATTTCACCATACATACAGACTTTAAAGGCTACAAGTATTCATAACAACAGAGGAGGCTAGTGAGTTTACAACAAACTGCCCAAGGGGGGCAAGCCTGCGCATGGACCCAGACGATCCAACAAGAAAACAGCCTCCCTACAACACCAAAGTGAAAAACAGGTTAAAATGTCTGCAGAAAACAAACAAAAAATTCATCTACAGGGGTATCACCGCGAAACATGAAATTAACACAGAAATGAGCAACTAAAAGCCGAAAAAACATCAAAAAAAAAAAAAAAAGAACCTGGAAGCCGCGAGAAATCATGAGATCCGACGACTTCTCACACGAAACGGTTGAAAATGTTTCCAAAAACTAAAACATAAAGCGTTTCCTTTGCTTTTCAAAAAATTAAAACATTGTGAGGGTCCTGAAGGATTGGAATCCCTACGGAGGGGAGTAGGGTTTTAGGGTTTGAGAGGGAGAAGAAAGCAAAAACCAGAAAGGCAAGAGGAGGTAAAGGAGGAACATATTCTGAGAAGGCAGCGTCGATGCGCGTGCACTCCGCGCACAGTCCGGCCTGTCTAATCTTCGTAACTCATTTTAACTCTCATCCCATTTCTCAAGCACTCCCCACGTTTTCTCCTAATAATAATTAATCAAATTTAATTAAATTAATTGATTAATTAAAAATGTAAATCACAGAGGTAATTGCTTGCTGACTCCCTTTATACTAAACGACAGAGATTTGAAATTTTTAAGATAGTCACGGGCGCTACCGGTACTGGTTTCAATGTTGTCCGAATTTTCATTTTGTAAATAGTATGAAAAAACTATTTTAGTTAATTTTAATTTTAATTTTAATTTTTAATAACTTTAAAACAAATTAGTTGAGTTCAATTGATTACCATTTACAAGTGGAATTCCAACATGGGAGTTTGACCTAAACTTATTATGCTTAAAATTTTTATTTTTCGTTTGAAGAAATAATTGGCGGAAAATAAATAGGAGATATATAACATTTTAATTCAATTAAGAGAGTAATTATAGGGAATTTTTCAGTGAGTTAAAAAATAAATTGATATTAAGGAGAAAGAAAGTATGAGTAATTATAAGAGTATTTTAAGAAGTTAAAGAAATCATATTAAGAAAATTCCATTATAGTATTAGCGATTGAAAATCATATAATATTTATAAATTTAATTACTTTTCTAAAATATTATGCAGCTAAGCAACTTTATCTAACTTTAGTATGAGTTTTAACGATGCAGGTTTCATTTTATTTAAATGGATTTATTTAATGATTACTAGTCTCACGCACACGACGCGCGATGCTCAATGACTTTATAAAGTTTTTTGTTTAAAAGATGATTTTCATGAGTTTCAAAATCTGAATTTTACAAATAAAAATTGTCATTATACATTATTTTCGTGTAGTTTTACTAAATTATATAATTATTTGCATTTCAAATCTTATTCACGAATTTAATTTTTAAACATTTTATTTAAATTTTTAAATTTTGTATTCCATTTTTAAAATAAAAAATGAAATTATAATAATTAAATCTAAAGGATGTCAAAGAAAAAAGGAGACAGCTTAAATATTTTAATTCAGTCTTTTTAATATTTTATTAAAATTTAAACAATTTTATTCAAATTTTGAAAAGTATAAAATGTGATTTTAATTTACATTAGTAAGATTGTATGTATTTTCAATGTGGAAAAATAAATTGTTTAATGATAATTTTGTTTTAGTATTTTATATATGCTTTGAAATTATTATTTAAGATTTATTTTTATTCTCCATTTATTGTAATATGTTTTGTTTTATTTATCCAAATTAACAAAGGTGCATTGTATATAATGAATCCCCCATTATGAATATATAAAAGATACAAAATATATGTTTTTTTCCTAATGAATAAATTAATTTTATTCTTCATTAAATTGAGATTTAAATAATGAATTTATTGCACCAAACGGCCACCTGCATTACAAAATTAAACATTGACACCTACAAGAATTTGATCTTGAAATGCAAAAAAGATGGATTCCCAAAATTTTAAAACAACCAAAAAATTATATAAAATTCAAAGAATTCGACATTGAAATGCAACGAAGGTTGGATCTTGGATTTTAGTTGACCACGATGTTTGACAACAGAGAAAATGAAACTTGGTCAATTGGCCATGATAGTCAACGAGGGAGAGATAAGGATTTCGATTGACAATGAGTTTCGACAAGGCAAAAAAAATGAAACACAATTAGTCGGTAAAAGATGCAATATGTTCACTAGGAAATATTTGGAAATATGTGTACATGCTAAAACTCAAAGAGATCAATTGTACATACATTACTCAACAATCATCATCCAAATTTATGTTCTTACAGGCTGATTCAATGTATTCATTCTGTAATAATATAGAGGATACAATTTTAAAGATCTACCCAAAAACTTAATTAGATGTGATAATCATATTAGACAAAGCCTAATAATCATAAGTACGAACTTGCATACTCTCTTCATCAATCATCACTGATCTATGTATGTCAACCTTCCAAAATAAATGGAAATGATGATCATGTCTCAAATGCAGTGTTAGTTTTAAATCATCATCAATCATTATATTTTATCTACGTTGATACAAGTTCAAAATTTTAAAATTAAAACTCTATATGTATTGCGAAACATAAAGTTATAAGTTTTTTAAATTTACTATAATAGATAGTGTAGAGACCGGAAAATTATAATAATTAAATGATGGGAGAAAAAGGAAAATTTTAAAAAGGACAAAAAACAGGGTTCGTCAACGAACTACCTTATGGTGTTCGTGGACGAGTTTCAGTATTCATCGACGAAGAGATACCAAGAGAGGGTAAATCAGACCCCTTAGTTCGTCGACGAACTTTTCACCTTCCCCTTCTTCGGTTCGTCGACGAGTACACGTGGCTCATCAATGAAGCACGTGGTAGCAGTCTGTATTATATATGCAAAAATCAAGTTTCAGCGAGAATTCTTTTCCCTTTTTCTTTTCTCTCACTAGATTTCGATCCCTCTGCCTTCTCTCTAGATTTTCGGCTCCGTCTCTCCCCTTTTCGACGATAAGAAGTTACCACACTGATCCTGGTGAGATTCTCTACAACTTAACCTGAGCAGAATTTTGGTTAAGAAAGTTGGGCACCATCCAAAATTACCGGACTGCGAATAGAAAAGGGCGAGGATAAGGGAGAAAGAGGGAACGATATTTTGTTATAAGTTTTGTAGTGTCTTTTATTTTTTTTATATATTTTTTGTTTTGGTTTTTTTTTAACTTTTATCGGGAGTAGGCCCATTTTTCGCTGAGTCCCGAATTTGTCATTAATATTGGATAGGATAGTGGGGTTTTTGATATTAAGAGTACTAGTCGTTGGGGGATCTAAATACTTAGGGTATATTTTGTGGATTCAGGGTTTGGTGCATATACCGCAGGGGGGGCAACGGCTAAGGATTTTTAGTGGGTGTCCTCAAGAAAACTCAAGATAAATGATAGATGGTTTACTAATTTAGGAAAATGTGAGTATGAAAATTATTCTAAGAATTCAGTTCATTAATAGGACAAATATGTATGTGTATAATTTCAGGATTATGGAATTATGAACGCCATGGGCATGGTTTAGAATCAGTAAGTGAGTTCAGTTAGCCAAGTTAAAGGAAAAATATGCAATGTCAGTTAAATTAAGAATATTATTAGTGAAGCATATGTATTCTGATATAGTATTTTAGATGGTTACAAATATTAAATTATATGATTTTCAAGATTATTATTCAAACCATAAATTATATTTAATATCAGAAAATATAGATTTCAAAATATGGGATATTTATTTATTCTAGTTGTGTGTCTTGAGTTAATATTAGACCAGTACAACAATTATACACCTTTCAGATTATCATGATTTATAGTATACGTACAGAAACATATATTTTACAGCATTTTCAGGATACCATGATATACAGGCTTCAGAACCATAACATTTAGATTATACAATACATTCAAATATTATAGATTATTCAGATTATATAGCATATTTAGATAAAATATTGCAATGTTATGGTTATTTAAGTTACACCAGAATCATGGTAAAATGATAAGATATATATATATATATATATATATATATATATATATATATATTATATATATAATATGTTATATAGTATCAAATCCCTGATGAATTAGTTCATTTCAGATTCAGTTAGCAGAGTACGATACTATAGCTATTTCAGATCAGAGAGCAACCACATATCTCAAATAGTGTGTGGATTTCCGTCAACCGCCGCCTTGGAGGGATTGGAGGCTCTCCAGAAATCTGGGTTGAGAAGGTCAGTTTGACATGGGAGATGTCAGTTATCGTGCCTTTTGAGGGATTGTAGAGTGGTCAGTCTAATTGAATGATAAGTTTTAATTGACTTATCCTGGTAGGGCAACCAGTGTTAGTTCCACCACAGACTACATAACTCTATCATGAGGGGTTAAATCATGACTATATAGTTTCCAAGAAAGTTTCACAATTTTATATATATAATATTATATATTATATATATATATATATATAGATTTATAAGAAATCAGCAGCAGACTTACCTATAGATTATAAAAGTATGATTAAATAGTAGTTCAGAAACAACTGTATTTTAAAACCACATAAGTGTGAGTTACACAGTATTATATTTTACCCATTATCTTTAGTTCAATTATTTGTTATTTTATAGTTCATGTAAACTCAGATTTCACACACTGGTAATATCATTTTCTTCTTAGTGAAAGTTGTCTTATCCCAATAATTTAACATTTTTTCAGGTGATCCAGTAGACGAGCAGTTCAGGCTCGGAGATAGAGAGGTCATATATACTGCCCTATCTATAGGGTAAGTGTTTTCAAGGAGATATATTTTTGAATAGCATTCAGGGGTTTTTGGTAGTTGTTACTGGGAAGTCGTGTAGTTGTATATTTATGTTTTGGAGATAATACTAAATTTTGGTATTATAATAATAGTTGTATAGTTTTATGTTTTCCGCTGCATAAGTGTTTCCTAGTAGTTATTACGGAGAATCAGCGTAAATGATTATCAGTATATATATATTTTTAGAAAAAAATGGTATGATTTTGAGGTCGTTACAGATAGTACGTTAATATTGTTTTTTTCTGTATTTTTATGATAATACTATCAATTAATTATTACTAATTGATATATTTATTAAATATGTAGCTCATATTGATGCACGGGAAAACATGGTGAGGAAAAACAAGGAAGTTGAGTTTGTAGGAAGTTTAGCCTCAGGAAGAAATCGTCGACGGTTTAGCCTCGAGAAGAAACCATTGACGTTTTGTCTGAAACTGCTAATGGTTTTCAATATGTTAGTTATATTAGTTAGCTATTAATTATCAGTATGTTAGTTATGTTGGTTAGCTATTAATTATGTTAGTTAGTTATCAATATATGTGTATAAATAGAGATCTGATTCATGTAAAGATATACAAGAAATACAATACAAGTTTTGATCTTTTTTGTCAAGAAAGATATGTTTTATCTTATATTTCTTGCATACATTTCTTTTCTTTTCTTCTGATATAGTGAGAGCAATTCTTCTCGTTTTTTGCTTGAGAAAAAACAACTTTTCCAACCCTTATTTTCTTCATCATGGAGAGGCAGCTTCCTTGATTTGATCTTGGTTTCTAACCTTGAATGGTGAGAAACTACTGTACGTGGAGCAGATCAGTGTGACAACTCTCAAGTCAAGAACAAGATGAGTTGCTGGATGGCTCGTTTCTCAACTTGAAAATCAGTCTAAACTCATTGTACATTCTCTGGTTTCTATGCAACAAC
This sequence comes from Malania oleifera, assembly GCF_029873635.1. NCBI lineage: Eukaryota > Viridiplantae > Streptophyta > Magnoliopsida > Santalales > Ximeniaceae > Malania > Malania oleifera. Next base: position 27,514,845 of record NC_080426.1, on the reverse strand, counting down.
ATGGTCCTTTCATGGATCTTGAATGATCTCACATGGGAAATTGTTGCAGTGGTATCAGCACTTCGATTGCTGAAGAAGTTGGAAGAATCTGAAGATCATATTTGCACAAGGTAATTTTCGTTTTACATGTTTCCCTGTCCCCGAATATATAATATTGCCAGGCGACACCATTAAAGGTGTTATACCATCATATAATAAATTATCAAGGAGCGAGTCGAAATATTTTTTAGGAACACAACGTCTGATCATCTTCATAATTTTTATTTAATTCACAATATACACTTTTTTAGGAAAAATTGAAAACTGTTTACTGAATCTACTAATTGGTTTTTCCCAATTACATGCATAATAACCAAAAGTCATCGTTTTCATAAGATGCCTAAATAATTCAGAAAAAATCATATATAGTATTTTGGTATATCTAAACTCTCAATTTAATCGGTTCAATTTTGAAAATAATTGAAATAAACTCTATTTCCCTTACCTTATCCCAGGAGTGGGTGCTTACGACCGCCCAAAATCACGAAATCTTCAGATAAAATATTGTTGGTGGAAATGGGAATCTAAAGATATTTCCATTCTTCAATCAGCGTAAGTTTCGTCGAAAAAAAATTGAGGAGAGGAGAGAGAGGAGAGAGGATTTTGAGAGAGAGGAGAGATGAGAGTTGTGTGGGGGTATCTCAATAGGTTACTTTCCTGATTCTTCAAGATAGTAACTTTTTATGATATTATTTAATATAATTATTAATGAATTTATTAATTAAGAATTAATTTTTAAAATTTTTTCATTTTTTAATGTTTTTTTAAGAATCACTACACAGAATGTCTATTCTTAGGAATAGATTAATTTAGTAGATTCGTTACAATGAATTATACAAGAAATTATGTCATTATTATGAAACAAATAAAAATATGAAATATTTTCTGAACTCATAATAAGGGATGAGGAACAAAAAATGATTGTCCTCAAATTTCATCATGAAAATATATATTCCTTTCTATTACATACTGAATGAAATAATTAAGTATATAGAAGGAATAACTATTCTCTTGATTTTTTTTTTTTTTTTTTTCAAAAAATTTAAATCATTGTTTTATCTCTTTTCCAAGAATAATCATTCTGTCTAACCAAAACAAACGTTAAGGTTTCAATTTAAATATTTAGAAAGAAAGTATAACTTGAGAATGAATGATTATTATTCTTTTTAAGGAAAACATATTGCTGCTTCAAAAAATACCGGTGTGAAATTGTTTTATGATTATATTCATAAAGCATATAATTATTTTATCTCTAATTTTTTTACAATAAAATAATAATTATACTCTTGTTTGACTCGTTTTTTCTTTTTCACGTAAAGTGAAAATTAAAGAATAAAATTGCTATTAATAATACATGAAAAAAAATAAAGGTTGTAAAAAGAGCCAATATCTAAAATAAACACTTTTGGGAGTGCTTGATAGTGCCTCCCTTTTTCTCTATGTGTGCGTGTATTCCATATTCAAGGGCAAAGACATCTCTTTTTTTGAAGGGATTATTTGTGTTCTATTTCTACATTTTATTATTATTTTTCTTGATAGTAAAGGATTTGATTCTAAAGTTTGCTGATTTTAATTTTGATATAAGTTTCAACTAAAAAGATGCTATATAAATTTATACGAGGACCACATGCCTAAGTAATGTAAATCTTTTCGGACTACCCCCTATTATGTGATTTCCACAAGTAACAACTTTGGAATGCTAAAATTTAAAAAATTATTTTATAGCTACAAAACAACTTGACCTTTTTGTTTTTTTAATAAAAAAGTTTGTAATGTTTATACTTTATAAATTCTGCAAAAAAATTATTATTTTATCACTTTATTAATTTTCTTTCATTGATTTTTTATTTTTGAAAAAAAACTTAAGCATGAATGATAAAAAAATTTTAAAATTTTGTATTATTTTTTTCAATCTTATTTAAGCACTGATCTTCCTAAAATTATTAGCTTTGTTCTTAATCCTTATTCGCCTTCCCAAAAATAGATTCCATGGGGTAGGAACTTCAGAGATAACACATCTTTTAAAAAACGATAAAAAATTTGATGCTTCATACTTTCAGCCAGAGATGACACAGGATGGCCCAATGCCATCAATAACAGAACAGACGATAAATAATAAGCCAGTACAAGATATAACACAGACAAAAAATATCCAATAGAACTTCCAATCATTCAGATTCTCGACACACTAACTTCCTCAAAAAAGGAAAAAAAAAAAAAATTAAGTTCCTTCTACACAATAAAATTTTCAATTTTATTATTACATTAACAGCAAAAACAACGCGAACAGTGTGCAGCCATCAGACCATAATTGATCCCCCCCCCCCCAAAATTTTACTCAACCCTTTGAGTTCCTTCCATAGAAGGAGGCTTTGAAGATGCCTTTGTCAAACCCCTCCTGAAAAACAATCTTTCTTGGGTAGAAGAAGAACTTGAAATACAAACCCCACTGAGCATGAGTTGTGGCGTGTGTGTAGGTGGTATTTGGAGATCCACCATTTGTCACAGTTCTTTTGACAATTTAGCACCTCCATGCCGATTGAGTTCCCAATGGAGAATTGATGGAGTAGTGATGTTAGAGCAAGTTAATCGTAGGAGGCTTTGGGCAGTTGGAGTTTGATGTTCGAACAAGGATCGTATATTTTTCGGGGAGTAGCCACAATAGCAAAGAAAAGAGCACATAATCTGTGGTTGTGGTTTCAAATACCAAACCTGGATTCAGAGCTCGGACTGGGTCTATTTCCCCACACCGATTCATGTGATTCGTAATCTGCCAAAAGCGGTTGTCCAAGGATTCCCTGTTATTGATAGTGAAGCCTGCAGTCAGCGAAGAGTATTATAAATTAAAATTGGCATTTTATAGCAAAATCAAGGCGAGTTGCTTGGACAATGGAACTGGTTTACATGCACTTCATAAAAATAGTTTGAAGGATTTTCTACAGCTTAATACAAACAAGAAAGGTTTTCTGAATATGTCACAAATGCTTCATGTATTCATAATGGTACTCAAAAAGGTTTTCTTGTTAAAAGTTCAATTATGTTTACAAAATGAAGAAGCAAGGAAAATGATAGTAAAGCCCCCAAAAAAATAGAAAAGGTAGCCAAGTATTTCAAATTTTTTAGAACACGGCGGAGCCATAGAAAACTGGATAACAATGTTTGAAAAATGGATTAGAAAACTGGAAGTTGGAACTAATTAGGAGCCATTGGATTATTTGCTTCATTTTTTTGTTGAAATACGCGTTGAAAAAACAGGTGAGTGTGAGCATGAATGTATTTCTTATGTTAATGTTTTTCAATTTTGCTGTTAGTTTCATGTGTATGGAACATTTTAATATCAGAATACGTTCTGTCAATACATCATTTTATAACAATTTTGGATGTTTACAATTAACAACAAAATGATCCTGTGGATTTTAAAATATAGTAAATAAAAAAATATCTCTAAAATTCTAAATATTGAACAAAGTGAAATGCATTTAAAAAAATAATTTATCATTTTTCAATTGGTCATGTGGTTAATAGATGTTCTAGGAGCCACTAAAAGAGTGAGTAAAAACTATAATAATAGTTTAAAAATATCTGGATTCATTCAAGTTGTTAATACACAGTTCTGATTTGTATTCTTTGTATTTTAATTATTAATAATATTTTTAATTCTTATTTGATTCAGGAGTTAAGAACATGCCTTCAACTAAGTTGTTTTTGTTTTGTAAAGTTTTTAGTAGTTTTCAGTTTTACTTTTTTTTTGTTTTCATCTTGTAATTTTTGGTCAGTCATACCCAAACAGACCTACTAAAAAAAAGTTCTTGGTTCAGTTTTTCCTCCTCTTACTATTCCTACATAACTTGCAACCTGAGTCTGATACTTTTTCCTTGTTAAGATAGGATGGTTATGTAGGAAAGGTTTTAGTAACAAACAACCAGGATGTAGTTAGGAACCACCTTCACTAAAATTATTCATGATATTTCTGAAATGGACAAACGTAGTCATGTTTAATAATAATCATGTACCAAACAAATTCTATTTATTTTAGTAGTTTTTTTGAGATTGGATAAATCTTTATACTTGGATTCACAAGTCAAGCGTGTGATTCCAACGTTAGGGATTGGCTTTGGTTAGTGCTTCCCTATTAGTGTTTAGGGCCGGAGGCTCGTGTCAAAGGTGCCACACATCTAGTTATGGGAATAAAATTAACGGTAACCAGTGGACAAAATCAACATATGGTAATATTGCTGATGGAAATGTTCCTGAAGTCAGGAAACTGATCCACCAGCTGACTCCTTCTTGTTCTTTACGTCGGGAATGTTCTGCAGTGCTTATGTGGTCTTCCAATCATTTGCCAGGATGCCAAGCATGCAATGCTGTTGTCTGCAGACCATAAGTTTACTAGATTGGCACTACTTAGATCATTTTCCTAGAGCCACTTCATATTCCCTCCCCCCCCCTCCCCCCCCCCTTTTTTTTCTAAAGGCCATTTTAATGGCCATTAAACTTTATAAAGTGCAATCAGAGCGCCTTAATACTCCGCCGTCCCCCGCTTCCCCTGGGCTCCGTGCCGACCTCACCCTCTTCCAATATACCTGTCGTCCTCCGCGCTGATTTAATCATGGGCGCCCTCCCTTGGCGGTGCACTGCTTTGATGCCTTGCCTGCAGCACCGCTCCGTTACTGAGGGCACGCCATTGACGTTCCCGCTTTTCTGCCCCACTCTTGATGTGGTTTTCCCTTTTGGCTCGTGCCTGCCTCACTTGTGGCCGCCTTGCTGTTCCCCATGGCGCCATCCGCGGCTGAGCCCTTCGCTCAGGCTCGTGCCCCCCCACCCCCCTGTTAGACCATCCGCGAGCCGCATGTTCCCCCCCCCCCCTTTGCTTCTAACCGCCTTCCCTCCCTCCTTCGCTACTTTCTGTCTGAGCTTAATTACACCGCCACTGCATCTGCGCCTCTGGGCCGCGCCCTGCGACTCTTTTCTGTACGCCCTTCCAGGACTCTGATGAGCCATCTGCCACACCCCTGGTGCTGTGTCTGGACCCTCGGCCCCTTCCCCTTGGTTTGCGGCTTTGTCGCAGTTGGGTTCCTGTGGTGCCGCCTCTCAAGGCTGGATTGCGCATCCCTGTCCGATATCTTCCCCCCGCCCCATCTTACTCATTTTTTTTCCACCTTGTGCACTTCTTGACGCCATTAGATGCAGCTACCTACCTCTTCTTTCCCCTATCCCCAAATCCAACCTCGAACCTTATCCTCTGCGGCCGTCGATCTCGATTATTTTGGCCCCATGCTCCAGCTCCACCCCCCCGCCATCATTCTTACTTCCCTAGCGCCGAAAGAGCAGGTTTTCTTACCCTATAATAAACTGGATTGAACCTGTGTGATAGACTAGTAGGCCTCCCATCCTGGATGGCTCCTTATTCTCGAATACTATGTGCATGTATTTTCCGTCAAGCCCCTTTAACGGGTCCCTTTGTTTTGTTCGACCGAAAAAGTATCCCTTGCTCAAGCACCAGTCCATTAGCGTTGGGCGTTTCGAGCGCGTCCTCATCTTACTCTGCCTGATCCCCCCCTTTGGAATCGGTGACAGGCAAATTCTGTGGTCCCTCTGGGAATCCGTGCCAGCCCCCGCTGCTCACCCCACCCCCGCCCGTAGTCCCCGACACGCAACACTTCACTGAAACTTTACGATTGCTAATATCGAGTGCTCACTACTGTTCCGTACTTGTTGCGTTACGTAGTGAGAATTCATGCCCTGCAGTATCCCCGACCCTCTTGCCAAGGGACAAAAAAAACGCCTGATCAAAACGGCCCACCTCATTTGGTCCTCATTGATTATTAGAATCAGTCCCTTGGCTTAGGCATCTCTCACAATAATTCTGATTTGCCTCGAAACATTGGCTGCTGCCACAAAAATTACTATCTTGACCGCTACCTTTTTTGCATTAGCGCTCAGGATAGCGTTCTGAATTCAAGCATTCAGCATCCTCATCATCATCATGTGAGCTTGAGATATCAGTTACACAATTAACGATAATATCGCTTAAAGATAATGTGTTAATGACTTGCATCCGAAACAGCGGCGAACTTGTACCATCAACATTCACTCTCCGAATGCCAAGGGGATATCTTCTCGGACCGAGGTGAGGTTAGAGAAATTGATTGGCCAAGACCCTATGTAATACATTTTATCAAAGTAATAGAAATTCAAAACACTACATTCACGTTGTAGTCTTCAAATCTTCATGAAAAGCTTCCCCTTTCCAAGAAATACCAGAGAATGAAAATCCCGATCGATATTTTTTTTTGTTTAAGAAGCCCAACAGGTAAAAGTCCATTTGGAGCGAGTGTTGACAACGGTTTTTTTTTTTTTTTGTTTTTTGGTTAAAGGGATCGGGTCCGTCGTTGCGCGGAGAACACCACATTTGCGGCCCATTCTGGCGGCGTGGAATGCTCCGATTTGCAATGGGATACTTCCAAGAAACCCATCTGGAAAATAGCGCTTCATCCCAATGGAAATGGAGATTATGTCAAACCCCATCGTTAACTGCTATCAATGGCCTTGAGGATGTGGAAACCAGAGCAACCTTCGACGAGAACGCCTTGTAGGTCGCGATTCGAGCAGAGGTGGTTGAGGCGCGCGGGCGAGTTGGCTCGCGCGAGGCCCATCGTAGCTGGAGTTGAGGACGGCGCCGCCGGCGATGACGTTTGTGTGGTGCCGTGGCCGACGGTGTCCTCGGCGATCCAATGGCATTGCGTCTGGAAATTGGACAATCCGACGTGTGTTGAAGCCGCGTGGAGCTTGATTTTTGGAAGGCGTGTTAGTAATCTTGCGCCTATCAATTTCACTGCAGTATGGGGCGTTAATTTTGGATTATTACTTTAGACCCCACAAAAATTTATTAATTACCGAAGCGCTCGTAATTTTAACTTTAATTTAGGGAAATTTCACTTTTCCCTCTGATGTTTTGTTATTTTCATGTATGTTTTATAAATTTATTAGGACAAAAAATGCCTTTTTATTACGCTTTCCATCAGATTAATGTCTAGATTCCAAACTTGTGGAGGCTACAAAGAGAAATTAACATTTATCTATTTAATTTATTATTTATCTATATAAGATATTATTAATAAATATTTTTTAAAAAACAAAAATATTATGAGTAATATTTGAAAGAAAAAAATAAATAGTTTTTAATTTTTCTTCACACACAAATTTAAGCACATGATTGAACAATTATGATTATTATAAAATAATAATTTCAACTAATTCATCATGGAAATTTTAGATCACTTTATGCGAAAATTATTTTGCTATAAGATTCCTATACTACTTAAAAAAAATTAGCCCTAAAAAACATTTTTGTATTATAAATTAATTTACGCACTTGTTAGTAAAAGAGTAAATCAAACAATACTTATTCATGACTTCTTACATCAGGCCCCTCCATGCACCTCCTTTCCATTCTAAAGGGAATTTTTCCATAACCTTGTCATTGAACTTGGGATCAGGCCATTATTTATAGAACACAATTTAGAGGTTGAAAATCACTAGTTATTTATATATATATAATATATATAATAAAATATATATATTTATATTTTGTAAATTTTAATAATGTTTCTTGTAAACGTTCACAAAACTAAATCCCGAATACCACGAGGAGCACCAGTGTCCTGCCTCAAATCCTGCCCTGCTTGCTCCCATGTGATACTGGCAGTCCCGCGCTGCGCCAGCAGCTTTGCTAGGTGCCCGCCCTTCCCCCGATGTGTGGTCTGGCATTGACGCATCTCCCCTTGGCCCCCCCTTGCTCCACTCTCCCTGCGCCCTGATTGTCTTCCCTGCTTCCGTTCCTCCTCTCTACCTGCCTACTCCCTCCTCTTTCCCCCCTCCTATCAGCGATTGTGCTATTTTCCCTCCCCGCGCGGTGTGTGTCCTTTTTCGTTTTTCCGGGGTGCGTCTCTTTTCTTCCCGGGTACGCGCCTTTACCGCTCATCCAGCAGCTTCTCTCTCAGGCGCATGGCAGCAACACACGCCACTCCTCTCCCCGCCCTTTTTGCCATTTTTTTCTCCGCGTGGATTTTCGCTATTCTCTCACTCTCCTGCTGCTCTTCATTTCCCTACCTTACTTGACACAACTAAATTTTTACATTTTACTATTAAGGGATTAGCGCCATTTTCTTGCTCAATCACAGGGAGTCACATATACTTCTTGAATAACATCCCATAACATTTTATTTATATATCCCGCCCCCCTCACGAGTTACCTACTTCACTACACCTTGGCATCCCTGGCGGCGGTTACTCCTTGCAACTGGACAGCTCTGCAGCGTGCCTGACTGGCTGCCTCCGTTCTCCCTACAATCTTGGCAGTACTAGCGGAACTCCCCTGTTATTTTCCCACATCCGGCGCAACTGCACCCTGTCCCCTCACATACCACAGTCCGAACAATCCCACAGCCGGGACACGGACAACCATGCACATGCATATCTCTATATCATATTCTATCTGATTTGTGGGCACCTGAAGGCTTTCCTGCTGATTTGTTGCAGCGTCGCTGTACCTGCACCGCTTCGCGCTGGTTTGCCCCGGGCGAAGGTTAGTCCTCCGGCAAAACGGAACAGAATACCCGCATAAACCCAGTCGGGCGAGGAGCATGAATGCCGAGAAAGAAAGAGAGCAGAGATGCAGTGCCGTTGTGCTCGATCGCCTGGATGATCAATTAACGACTCTAGTGATGAGAGAGAGAGAGAGGGGGAGCGAGCGAGAGAGAGAGAGAGAGAGAGGTACTTTGCTTTAAAACCCACGAAAACTGGAATATGAAAGGTAAGAACAGGGAACATTGAATGTGATGAATTCGGCCCCAACGGGGGGATACGTGGCCGCCAGAATTGTATGCGGCCACTTGTTTTGCTTCATCTCCAATTTTCTTCCACTCTTACCAGTCTAGTTGCATTAATATTATGCAAATTTTTTTTTATTAATATATAGACAGTTTTTCCGAGAAATTAGAATATAAGGGATATGCTGTTAGGTGTTCGTGTGTCAATTTTTTTAAATATTAAAACATGTTTAAAAATAAAATTTTTTATATTTTTTATTAATATTGAAGGTACCACAAAACAAGAACATGAGAAGATAATATTTTGTCACATATTTAACATCTAAAGACGTATATTGATAATATGAAGGGACAATCTCCTTACTAGAACAAATGAATATGATTAGTTACTTACCAGATCTGATGATTGATTAAGTGAATTATACTTAGTTTGGATTATTTAAACAACAGATTTTAAATAAAATAAATAAAAACATTATTTACGTTAATTTAATTTATGCAATTTAAATTATTTGTAAAAGATAATAATAAATCTAAATCTTGAAATTGTATTATGAATAAACTTTTTTGCGTATTTGGAAAATATAATTTCAAATATTGATTTGAATAAACTATAATCTAAAAATTATATTAAATTGCTTTTACATTCAAGTTCTGAAAAATTCAGGCTCAGGGACAAGGTACCATACAAAAGGATACATAACAGAGTAAGAAACAATATTTTATATGCAAGATGAGGTAGAGAAGTTCTTTTAATTTTCGTAGTTAACTATGGGTTATAAAAAGAAAATCAAACACAACGTTACCATCTCATAATCAATTTCCAATGCATTACATTATTTCAAATCCAGTTCAATCTACAGTTTGAACCTGTAACTAGGAAGGTTGGGAGAGGCACAGCTCATGTAAAGATAATATGTCCGCCGGCACTCCTAAGTATACGGATTGGCTAAAGGGAAAACGCAACGCTTGAAATGCATATTTAATGAGACGGACATTAAAATGTGTCTCTGCATATTTAATGAGACAGACATTAAATAAAGGTTGGAGAGGCACAGCTCATGTAAAGATCAAGATGTCAGCAGGCACATTCTAAGTATAATGGATAAAGGAAATCACACGCTTGAAATGCAAGCAACCATATATAAGATTGAATTTCCTTCCACTGCCCCAAGATCTAGTAGCTAGCAGTAGAGAGAGAGAGAGAGAGAGAGAGAGAGAGAGAGAGAGGAAGGAGGAAGGATGCTGTGCAAGTCTCAGATTCATGCTGTCTATTCCATGGCCCTGCTCTGCATATTAGTGTCCTTGTTCTTTCCCTTTTCTTTGCTGAGGTGATGATGATGCCTCTGATGATTCTGCTATTACCCTGTGTATTATTTACCCCATTATTTTTTTTTTTTTTTTTCTCTTCTTCTTTATTTATTCCTCAGATTTGATTGGGTCTTCAAGCGGCAAAGACGCCTGTATTGAAGTTTATATATATATATCTATATAGAGCTATTAGCTGCAGCCTGCAGGGTCTTTTTTGAAATAAAATAAAGAAGGATCCTCTTAATATGCAAAAAAAAAAAATTCTGTATTTCATGGTTCTAATGTGACATGGAATAGAAAGAACTTCGCATATGAAATTTTGAAATGGTTCGTATCTATATCTATAATATCATTACGGTTTTTAAATACGACAATACGTATGCACTCCCTCTCTTCTGACTCTTTTATTATTGATTAACAGATTGAATCCAAATGTTAGCCTTTATATTTGTACTAGGATGTTAAGAATTATAAGTGAATGTCACTAAAGTATTGTATGCTGTTTGATTTACCCTGTTTCTTCATGTACTTTATGAACTAAAGGTCACTTCTTTATGACACTTGTCAAATTAGGGTATACACATGCAGTTCTAACACAGGAAAACAATTTTTCTTTTTTTTTTTATAACTTAATTGGAAAAATATATTAAAACAACTTACCATTAATTCCATTTATCATTAGGGTTCTCAACACATAGGTGAGACTTAAGTTATATGACAAATCATACAAATACACATATATTCCAAACCAGACTATAACTACAACTCTATTCGGGAACTAGTGAAAAAAGGGCGGCACCTTCCATCTTTCTTAGAAAACCCTTCACTTATGTGGATGAATACCGTGATTCCAAACCTGGATAATTGGGAAAAAGAAAAATTAAAATCCAAAGAATTTAAAACTGACTTAAAACTAACTTATTCAAAACCACGAAACCAATGGACCAACAACCAAACAAAAAAGAAGAAAACAAACCTACAAAACAACAACAACACAACTAACAACTATAAGTAGACAAAAAATACAACTCGGAAGAATCTCGCGGGCTAAACCAAACGACTACACCCTTCCCCCCCCACCCCAACAAAGCTTAGCGGTAAGGCGGGGAAATCCCAATCCATCCCCTCACTCATTTCCCGACTGTTGTGCAGTTATCCTGCCCCTATAAGAACCGGCTTTATACCGCTGCACCCCCTACTTGGTCATGACACCCCCTTTGATTCGCCGTCCTGTCAAAATTTCCACTTTGTCCTGTGATGTCTCTCCTGCTAACCACGCTCTTCCAACCCTTTGCCAGGTTCCCCGATGCACACTTCCCCCTACTCCACTGCACCCACAACGCAGCTAGTCCCAGACCCGCTCCTTGATTCCCTCGAGATCTTGCCCGCCTTCCTCCCTATCCAATCGCTGCAATTCCACTAGTATTGTTCCAGAACTAGTCTGAGGCCACCCCACAGCTACTGTAACAATCCTTTCCTCTCTTATCACCTCTCCACCCACCCCACGTCCCTCGGTTACTTCCGTTTCATCACCATTTCCACCTTCACCTCCTCCTCTCCTCGGTTTCCCCCCCCTCTGCACACCCCCCCGCGGCATACGCCCCTCACCTTTTTTCTTTTTTCCCCTCTCCCAGCACGCCGGATGCTCCGTTGCGACGCCGTACGTGCCCCAGGTAGTTCCCTTGTCCACACGGCTCTCCGTCCACTTCATCTCCGCACCTAGTCTCACCCGACTTCTCCAATTGATTCTCTCCTGACTCGCCCCGACGGAGTCCACGTCTCCCAACTGCTGAGACTAGGGATAGACCTCCCCCAACTGCTTCCCTGTGCGACCATTTGCCACCTCCCCTAGCACTTAACTCTCCCTTCCCTGTATTCGTGCCATACCCCTCCCCCTCCACGCCCTGCTGTTGTTTCCATTCCCTCTTACCGCCCCGGTCCTATGCCACACCTGGTCTAGCCCCCTCCCTTTTGGCATTCAAACCACTCCCCCCGGAGGCTCTAGACACTCCTTTGTGCCACGAGGATCCCGGACGAAGACCACGGCGAATCAAGACTTCCAATACACATTGACCACTAGTTTGGCCACTCGGGAGCG